>NC_091396.1:8076884-8364384 GCF_032191515.1 Phaenicophaeus curvirostris
CAGTGCTCATCCTCACTCCTCTGCCACCACACCACTTTGCCACCACATGGATTTGGTGGTCACACAGCACAGCGGATCAGGAAACTGATCCAGCTGAAAATTGATATAGAAAAAAAGGAACAAGGCTCTGTGAGCATTTTAAAGGCAGAACTTCTTTTGCTGGCTGCAATCACTTATATCACTAAAGTGTTAGCTGAACAGACTGACTTTAAATACAGCTATTACATAGGACAAAGGGGGAAGGTCAGAGGGGAAGGGAGTTGTGGTTTTTATTTTTAACCTAGGTGTTCCAGTGGGTTTTTAAGTTCACCTTAAGTACTTGATCCTCGGAGTCCTTAATCTGTTGAACAAGCGTTCCCGTTTTAATGGCATGCTTCATATGAGTACAATTTAGTCACAACCCAAGTTCTGTAGAGCTGCCAGACATGAAAAGGAGTCTGACTGGCAAGGAATGTTAACTGCTGAGTCCCTATAAAAATAGAAAATCACATTATTTTTTTGTCTACTGTACCTACAAAACCCACATGGAAGTAGGGGAATAAGAAATAACGTATAGCTGGGTATATCATGGTAGAAACCTCTGTTTACACACAAATGCTATGCAAGTGCTTTTCATGTGAAGCTCTGGAAATGCACATGGATACATTAACTATTCAAACCACACAATATTTCCACAACACATGAAGTGTCTCATGTCCAGTCCATTTCATAGCCTCATAGACCTTTCGGCCGTATGTTGAGAAATGGGCTTGAACTACAGATCTTTGTCCCATCAAAAAGAGGAAAATCCGTACAAGTGTGATGCCTGCACAAGTGAGTGATCTTGAACTTATGGTATATCATATATGCTTCAAAAGTGCCTAACTGATCATGGAGCATTCACCCATAACCAACTACACACACATCCAGAGATAAAACACTGAAGAAGCAGACTTTGTGTTGTTCCTATGGACTTCCAGTCCCCACAGCAGCACAGGTTGCCATCAGCTGTCCGGCCACAGCCGCCCACCGAAGGGCAGCAGGTGAGAGCAACCAGCAGAACCTGCTACTGGTCAGCAGCTCTGCAACTCTTCACAGAGGTTTCTCAGGGAAAACCCACCGCACCTCAGGGAAATGGCTATTCTCTCCTCCTCCAAGTATTTCTAGCACAACTGCAACACACAGGCCCCCTTTGGCTTTTTAAAAGACAGGCAGAATACTCAAAGGCTCTGATTTCTCCTTCAACAGCAACAAATAAGTTGGACTGCAGAAGTAGTTATGCAAACCTGACCTTTCATATGGTAAGCTGGACTTCTCTCACCAACAATCAGCTGCAGGTACTGAGATCCAAAACTGGGTAGGAAAAACAAACATCTTTTCTAGGATGAGATTGACCAACTGCCTGTGAAAATACTCTGGTTGTTTTAATCAAACTGCCTTCACAAAAAGTCCTCAGTGGAATAGCAAAAACTGATGTCAACCAACATCCTGGCAGAAAACGTAACCCATGAATTCCTATGCATTTTACCTCTCTGTGTCTGTAGAAATCCACAGAATTAAACAATTAAAAACAAAAAGGCAGGCAAATAAAAGACAGAACATGCACAAAACCAGAACATGCTTCTAAAGAAGTACAAAGAACTAAAGGAAGATGTCTCAAAATCTTCTTAATGAAAAGTATTCCACTGGCTTTTTAAACTGTCATCGGTTCAGATGCATCTTCCTTTTTGTCCCTCCAAAAAAAATTTGGAAAAGAAAAAGTAAAGGCAAAACACACAAGGGCTACACAGCCAGAACAGTAGATGAATGAAAGTTTAACTGTTTTGCCTTTATGCAAAGAAAATATCAAACCACAGCACAGGGAGAAGCAAAGGCTGAGACCCTTGAATTCCTGTGATAAATCTAAAGCTTGTACATTAAAGCTCCCCTTTGTTGGAAATGCTGTTAGACACAACAAAACAGAAATGTTAGGTAAGTGCAAGCTCTGCCTCTGACCTTTCACTCTGTAACCGTCAGGCTTCATTAATTTTCACAAGGCCTGACAGCTCTAGCGTTAATACTCACACTTGCGGATCGAGCCACACAGTAGGTTCAGACTGCTACCTTCTCCTCTGAAACTCATGCATTAGGATTTCTTCCATGCTGGCAATGGAAAACCAAGTCTAAGAAACATTAAACACAAAAAACTACGTTACAATAATGCCAAGGTTGAGTCATAAACCCATGAAAGCAAGGAAGTATTGAGTGAATCTTGCCTCAGCGCCTATAACTCAGCTATGCAGTGCCAAGGTATTGCAGCAAAAACGCTCCTCTCCGCGCAACCACGGATACAGGTGCTACTTAACCTACACAGGCACTTAGGAGAAGTTTGACACTGGCGAATCAGCAGTACTTAATACCCAGTGCTTTCATTTAGTCTCTTTCCCACAGGTAAATGTAGAGAACGATGCCCAACACTGGGACGTACATCACCAAGTGCAGCATGAACCCTGCAACGGGGCCATGTACACTGCTGAAACTAGTAATTACGGGTCTGATTGAAAGATGCTCTGCACTGGTAACAATTCCTTGCTTTTATGTATTTATGTCTCAACCGTAACATTATTCTAATGTAACTGTTTGTGATTAATTTCCTTCTTCTCTCTGTTAAAAGAAAAATGTGGCACAACACAAGCGACTATCTTTTGTTTCGCTTCAGTGTTCCACGGCTTCCTTAGCATTATCCTGACATTCCACGCGCCAGCTTTTGATCTCGGAGTTGTTTTGAATTTCACTGGGCTACTGTTATTGAAACATTTTTTCTTGAAACATGGAAAGCTTCACTTAAGCTTTATCAATTAATACATGACATTTATTTGTTTTGAAACAGAGAGACCCAGAATTTTTTGTTTAGTCTAACCTCAAAACCAAAAAAAGCCTCCAGATTTTGCAGCTCACAGCACCGCCAATGTTAGGTGTAAAAAGTCCCCCAAAATTGACTTTAAAATTATGAAATTTGAAACGGAAGGACCACAGAATTTCTCTGCTTGCTAGTTCCTGAAAAAGTTTACTTTTCAGGCTTACAATTATGTAACCTAAAAGATGGAGCTTTTTTTAAAAAAAAAAAGAAAAAAAAAACACAGGAAAAAAAAAATCACCTAACTTAAAATCAAAAGAGCTGACAGCTATTAAGTTTTCCTTTAAATTCAGCAAATTCTGAGAAAAACATGCTCCCTGGAAGTTGCAGTAGCCTTATTTTTCCCTTTCATTTTTAAAAATTCTTCTTGCAGAATGCTAGCTCCTGCTAGTCTCCTCTTTCCCACAGCAAAGCAATACATAAAGGGCTACCACGAATGCTTCGGTGCTGTGTGTGCACTTTCATAGAGATCCTTTAAGTGAAATAGTGTGTTCACTTGTGAAAATATCTGAGGTTTTCAGGCAAGAACATCTTTAGTCCAGCAGAACTGAAGGCTGTTCGTCTAAACCCATATTTACACTTCTAATGAGATTTGCATTTAACCCCCAGTTGTTTGAGATCTACAGTGCATGTATACTGCAAATAAACAGAAATATATTTTGTAATTCCAACTGAATTTTACATTTTTGCTGGCAATCGAGATCTTAGTGTACCAGGGCTGACAAGTTTTAGACTCATTCCAGCTCGGTGTGGTTTCAAATGGCTCCAATCTCAAACTCTGAATACCAACACTGAGAATGGGAACATAAACTCTGCCTTCACGATGCCAGTGGGGCTAAGTAGAAATGTTCTCCTTGAACTTGATTAAGACTAAATTGAAAAGGAACTTTTTTGGTTACAATTACATTAGGCTAAAATACAGAAACGAACCCTAATACTATCTAAATCTAATAAGAGAAAGCCATCTCTATTTCAAAATTTTCAAAGCATTCTGTATAAATGCATCACAGATCAATTTACATGGTACTTCTGCCAATAAGCAAAACGAAATCACAGGTTCCAATTGGCTTAACTCATATTGGAAAGTGCGAAAGCAAATGCTAGAAAATGCAATTACTGCAAACAAACTCCATTTTCTCCACTCAGGAGGGAATTCCAGGGAACATTTTATTGCCTTCAAATAATATTTCTAAAGGCATCAATACACAATTCTATTTTCTTTTCAGAGTCCCCCCACACTATATAACCTAATCTTCTATCAAGAAACTCACCAGATTTTAAAATAATATATTGGTTGTTGATATTACCTTGTGCACGCACATATTGTATCAATTTAAATGATTTTTCTCCATGAATCTTAAAAATACAATAAACAGCCATCACTGTCTGATACAAACAGATCTGAACCAACTTCCCATAACATACCCTTTGTCTCTGTCATTTACAATTCCAATTAAGTCCTTTTTTCCCTAAAATAAATGAATAAAAGCCATCAAAAAGGAGGTCATCTTGAGAAACAATTATACAGAAAGTAATTAAGCTAATCATAATTATCACAGACAATGTCTTGGTGTTGTCATGTACGTATACTTTCACACTGCAAAAGGCCAGCAAACGCTGGGGACAAGATTTTCCAGACGAAGTAAAAAGTCTGGATATCAATTCTTCTCTTCTTACTGAAGGAAATGAGAATTATGAATACAGGACCCAGATTTTTCTGCCTTATTGGCAGGCACCCTTTATGTGAGCAGCAGAACTTCCTTTTCTGTCCACTGGACTGAAAAACACATCTCTACTGGGACACCTCCAATATCTACCTACTCATCCTAAGATAAAAAAATCAAAAGCCACATAAAATCACCAAGAAAATTTCTGCTGTCTCTGCCCTCTCTGAACTTGTTCTCATTATTTGTTTTCTCATTTTTAAATAAACGTCTTTGAGGTTCACAATGCACAGAGCAAGAGGCAGATGCCTCCCTTCACCTCAAAGCCTGGTAAAGCTTGGTCACAATTTCTCAAAAAATCCCTCTGAGTGCTTCCTTTTTTTCCTCTATCACAGAAAGATAATCAAAGTGTTAAACTTATGAGAAGAAAAATCTCAAATACATAAACAAGAAATTCATGATAACCATTTTAATTTTCTTTCTATAATACAGTATATTTTACGTAACTTCTCCATTTCTATACGTGGAACTGAAATGCTTCCTTTTAAAACTGTAATTTTTGAGTCCATTATTGGTAAACTACAAAACATACTGGGGGCTCAGACTTAACTGGCTACCAATGCTAATGTAACACAAATAAATTCTCACAAGAAATAAAAAATAATAACTGACAGCAAGAATAATCACAAGAAAATACACTGAAAGGAAAAAGGAGTAATAAGCTAATTTTTTTTTTAAATATCCCAAAGGTTTTAAAAGCATGGACTGCTGTCTAGAAGCAGTACATAAGCTTTTTAACAAATCTGAGAATGTAACGTTCTCCAGTGTGCTAAAGATATTAGTGACTTTTGAAATGTTACCCTGTCATCATGTTTTGTGCTTTTACTTGTAAACATTTAAGTATGAGAAGCAAGTCTGATATTCAAAGGTTTTAAAACATATTTTTAGATGGCAATGCTGATGGTTTTTGGGACCTGTTTCTTCTTTTTTGAAGTTAGAAGAGAAATCTAAAACCTGAACTGAACTCCACCTCTGGAAGCAGCCGATATCCATTTGACAGCACTATGTACTGTATTTCAGAACTACCTCCACGGTGAGAAAGTACACAAAGAATGCAGACAGAAAGTACAGTCACCCAAAAATATTCAGGCTGGTCTTTACGTACCTCCAGTACGATTTTGTGAATCCCACATTTAAATTTATAATTCTAAATAAACCTAAACATTCCATTATAGTCATTCAAGATGAACTTGGATACCAGGAATCTCCTGAGCCCTGTAAGGAAATTCCTTTTAATAACCCAGCCCACAGAGACGTTTCTTAGCTACTAAAGGAGACAACCATATCACTCCAGCTGTATCACGTTATTACATGGAACTGAATTCCTCTTAAGTAGTTTTTTTTCCTATCCATCTTGAATTCCCTGAGCACAATGACACATAGCCTCAGATACCTTCCTTGTATATTTAAGCATATATAGCAAGCCCAAACACTAAAGAGAGAGAGACAGAAGAAAACTTTAAGGCTGATAAAGGTTTAGAGTGATAACTACAGAAATCGGTGCCAGTGATTTCTCAGCTCCAAATCTCACCCCTGCTACTATTTCTTGCCACCCTGCCTCTCCTCCTGGCTTTGAAGAACTTGAGTTTACCAAATTATTTATATTACAGTATCCCAGAACCTCATAACAGATGGTTCAGACTGAAGTTTTTTTAAAAAATCCAAGGCGCTGCTCTTTGAATTTCTGTGGGCAAACCAATGTGCTGAAATATCTCCTAACAGTCCTTCCAAAGAAGGAAGGACAACACAGAACAACGAAAAATAGTATATACAATGTGAACTACATTCTGCAATATAGACTTTGAGTACTTTATATGTGATGGAATTCAGCTGAAACTCTTATTTTTCCTATCCTTATTACAAATATGCAGGCCCTTTGCTGCAGCTGTCTCTGCTCTTTATAGGGACAATATTAAGCACTTAATCTACTAAGGCAGTGAAATGTTTTTTAATCAAGTTAAATTGATATGTGATATTTATGGCATTTGTATCCATGCATTTGAATTTACACTAACATTTTCCAATGCGCTGCAAAACCTGTATGACACAATATCTGTAGTTTCCTTTTGTGTACAGAAATACACCAAGGATTCCATACACGAATAAATACTTCTCTGTAATTAAACGCTATCATTAACTGTTGAGACATGCAACATTTGCAATTTTTCATCTCACGTGTTTTCTACTGAGTAGGGTCTCTCTTGACTTATCCATTTTAGCCGTCATTTCTAGAACTAAAAAAAAAACTAAACAAGGAATGAAAAATTGCTGTTAAAAGGTATAACACGTAGACCTTAAGTTTAGCTGAATAAAGCACGAACTATAGTTAAGCAGAGCTGGTCATTAGGACAAAGCACTAAGAGAACAGCTATTTCAGTCACTTGCACAAAGGTAACAATTTATTTCTTATTTATACTCCTTTCTGCTAAGGTTTTGCCCTTTCACCTCAAAGGCAAGCATCATTGTTTTTGCAGCTGGCTTCACGGAAGCATTTGTTTAGGAATGGCTATATTGCTTCCACTAGAACTGTACACACACCCTCTCCAGTAACTCACTCAAATGCCAGGACCCATTTTGACACAGAGAGCCAGAGCTGCCTGTCACCAGCACAGCTGCTCTCCCTTCCCTCTACCCCAGGCAGCCCAGTCAAAGGCTGCAGCGTGGTATCCAGGCAGCCCTCCTTGCTCAGGCAATCCCCCCCCGCCTTTCATATTCCAGCTAATGGCACAGGATTATAATTTACAATCAGGAGACTGCAAATGGCAAACAGCTTTCCCTTCAGTGCTAGTCTGGGAATTACTTTGCATGGGGTTTTATATGGGGACGTTATCACAGACCTTTACTCTCAGGACCACATGTATGGCTACAACTACATTTTTTAATTCCCAGCGACCACTAAAGCTTGCAGCAGGGACAAAGGAGAGAAGAGGGAACACGCGCCTTCCCTACAATGCTCAGGAGACATCTACAACACAAAAATGCAGGAAACTTCACGGTTGCCTTGCAGCTTTTCTGCTCATCTCTCCACAGCAAAGACAAATGCCAAATGCTGCTTAAGAGAGGTGGGAGCCATTAGAGTAATGTATAGGGGAGAGAGGCTCAAATAAAAGTGAGGAAATGGGAGTAACTTTATCATTTGCAGCTCTGTTTTAAACTAAAACTCCATGTTTGTGTGGCTGGTTGCATGAAAAAAAAAATTAATGGCAATATTCAGGAGAAAAGGAGCTGTTGCACTTTGATACCCAGCCCAGCCTGTAGTATTAAAGATTCTGTCTAGTTCATTAGAAACGATGCACATAATTCTGAGGTCTTTAAGGTTCACTTATCAACAGTTACAGGAAATTCAAAGTACGAAGTGTTCCTGAGCTCTCATGTCTTAATTTTATTGACTTGGGAAGAAATGAATCTCTGGAAAAACCAGGTGAATCTCCACACTTTACATCCCTGTGCTCTCATTTGTCTCCTTCTTCTTTGTAGCCTTAGTCCCTCTTTCAGTTTGATGTTATTTCATTTTCTGTGCTGGTTTTGCATCTTCTTGCCTCTCTCCTTACACTGGTGCTGCTTTGTTCCTTCTCTACTACACGTATCATCAATAGTAAGCGAGGGTTTGGTAACTGTCACCTCACAGCTGGGGTGCAGGATGAAACCAGAACAGTGAAGTGAGACATTGAAGTGACCTCAGCCTCAGTGGGATCTCAGGTCCTGAGAAGCTTGGCTCCCAAAGCTATGGAAGAGCCATCCTGAACCAGTCCACACGTCAGCCAAACACTGAGACCAGCCCAGTACCACAAGACAAGACATTGCAGCAGAGAAAGTCCTCCAGCCTTGTACCAGGATTTATGAGAGAGGATGCAGCCTGTGGGTCTTGCAACCAACCTACAGAGCAAAGCACCATTGTTCACATCATCATGCTCAGGATGACAAAGCAGGACAAAGAAAAAGCAAATTCCTTTCACTCTGGGAGAAGAGGTTCTCTTCCTTTTTCTCCTCACCAGTGGTATCAGATGACGAATATAACACTCATCCTCTGAAGTCAATATACTTCCTAAATACAGTCACATTAAAGATTTCAAGCTCTTTTAACAGGCAGTGAGGATGGATGTGAGAGGTGGAGTTCACAGGTCTTTCTTGCAGCCCTTCCGTGCCAAGACACCACCGTGCCCAATACATAAAAAGTATGCAGAATTTTTCCAAGCTCAAATACTCAGCTTCAGCCTACGGCAACAAGAGGGTTAATTAACTAGCTATGCAGGCTGGCTATAGCCAGCAAAAAACAACAATCTATTTAACAAAAAAAGAAGTCAGTAATTCTTGGCACATATATTAACTCCCCTAGTATAGGCAATTACTGTAAAAGAAAGGTCTGCCAGTCTTGCATTAACATAAATTGCTGCATGTTGCTTTTCTAAAGAACATTTGAGTTTTAAGCTTGAATCAACAGCATGCCGCATCCCCACCCCACAATCTAACATTTTTAGCAGATCTTCAGCCTCAGTGGCTGGCCACAAAAAAAAAAAAAATTATTTTATACAAGCCAAAAAAATGCAGGATGTCGTTTCACCAAGATTCTGTTTTGTACCTCAGTTTAAGGTAACCTCACACATTTCCTTACAGGCAGAACTGCAAAGAGGAAGGAGGTAGGAAGCGCAAAACCCAAAGATCATTCCTGCTGCCTGCTAGTTTCTGTACTCGCATACAACATAAAAAAACCACCAGTGGTGATTAAAAAAAAAAAAAAAAAAGCCTTTGTAATAGACAGGACACTGCCAACCAGCTTTAAATTGAATTACACAGCCTGCTAATCTTTATGATGAAATAAAATTTCTTTGAACACTACACATTATACTAAAATCTGCAGTGCTTCCTCACTCCAGCCCCAACCTCTCTCTGCTCAAAGCAACTCCTCCACCCCGAAACCATTGTTCTTTCTAAGCAGGAATGTGATGCTCTACTAAGAGAAAGATTTCTTATTTTGATTAGGTATTGTTAATATGGTGTATGTAATGTGAAAATTTAAGGGAGGCATTTTTGCATTTTTTATTTTTGATGCAACATTTAATTTGTAAGTAGCAAAATAAATTTATGGTGTACAAAGAATACATAGACTGCTTTCCGTTGAAATAATTCTCATGTTTCGACATGCAGCTGCAGCAGCAATGCTGGAAGAAGAATTTGATGACAATGTCTATAAAACTTGCTATTTGGGTGGCATTACTTGTTTCATGCCTGGTCAATACAACCACCATAAATCTTTGTTCTGTTTTAAAGTGGATTTGCAGGGAAGAGGGAATTAAAAGGAAGAATTATTTTGGTTATTTAATAAATTTGCTTTGGTTATGGTTTGTTATTCAAAACCTGATCATCCCCTCCTTTCAATACAACAGCAGTCCAGGGAAGCAGACCCAAGAAATGACTAAGCAATTATCATGATTGAAAGTCCTGTCCAAGAATTGTGCAACACTTTCCAGTGCTCCTGGCTCCTTCCTTTCATTGAAAATTACTAAATGAATGTCAGTTTTAAACATACAAAAAGCCACTCAATCCATAACATTATTCTCTTTGAAAGCACTTTTCACCTGAGCCAACTTCCCTAATAGCTGTCAAATAACACCTTAATATTTGGGTTGACTGATCATGGTAGGTAGTAAACAACTTGTACAGAGAACGGTATCTCTAGGAAGTCAGTGACTACAGTTTAGGAAAAAAGCTCGAAGTCTCTCTGTATGCCATGAACAGGTAGTAAAAACAGGTTCCTGTGAAATTTCTTTATGAAAAGTTGTCAGGAATAACAAGAACAAAACAAGAAACAAATGATAAGATATGAATAAACTCACATCATTCCTCATGCACAAATTCCACCTTAGCAGAGATTTTACATCAGGAAAACATCATTCAGCTCATTATAAAAAATCCACATGGCTGTATTCCCCCACTATTTTATAAATACAATAAAATGCAACATTCAAATTAATTTTTCATTCCTCCAAGAAGAAAAAAAAATTTACTATTAATATATCTAGAAAGGTATTTGCAAATAAGAACTGAGCACTGATGATTAATTTAGTCAAGCCCTATGGGAATTTAAAACGAAGCGCAAGTGAGAATTTAACAGTGACATTAAACACAGTTCAAGTTAGAACAAGCAAAGAAATAAGTAATGACACGGCAATAAAATCTAAATAAATTTGGAATAAGTTTTAAAAAACTTTACCAACAAGATAGAGTGACATATACATCCCAGAAAACTAACTAAGTTTAAAAAAGCCATCAAACCAAAAAATTGGAAGATGACTCTAGATTTCATGATATAAGTGAAGGGTGTTTTCAAAGAAATTGCATCAACATGTTCTAAACTCATAATATTCAGCATCTATTAGCAGCAATATTTAATAAGCAAGTAGACACCATAAAACTGTTGGTACAGGCTTGCCAGTGCATCTTCAAGTCTCCGTTATTCTCCAGTTCAGGGCATCTCTAAAGCAGGCAGCCAGCCTTGTCTGAATCCTGCAAATCACACCAAACTCCGAACAGGATCAGCAGGACAGCAGAACACCAACAGAAGAGTCAACTGTCCTCAACAGCCAGCTCAATCTCTTATTAAAATAAGCATATTCCTTTTCAGCCTGAAGCCTAAGTAGCTCCTCACCAGAGAAGCTGTTTTCAAAATCAGACTAATGGATTTTCCAGTGAGTTGCTTCCCTCTCTCCAAGAACAGCTGTGCAAAACTCATACATACTTACAGGATTAAAGCTACCTCAGCATTTTCTTTCACTTTCAATGAATGCAATTTTTTTTCAAGTGCTAGGAATTTTGTTCATCAAAATGTTATTTTATGTTTAGTCAATTATTCATTCTAGCTATAACAAGTAGAGCAATACAGAATTCAAAATATGCTCCAGATGGTAAAAGCACAAATCAGAAATAAATCAATTTATAAAAATAGGAAGAGATTTGTTTTTATTGCCATAATTTCACTTTAAAATATTCATAAGCTTCCTTCTGGATCTAAATTAGTTCTGAATACTTTGAGCTAATATCCCTCTGAATTTGGAGAAAATTAGAGTTACTTGCTTGTTTTTATAAAAAAAGTCACGTCAGATGCTAAAATAATTCACATCACATATATACTTTTAAGGAGCTAAAGTTCTCAAGAACAAATACTTTGTCACAATGAAACTGCTTTCAGTGTACATCAGCAAAAGGAACACACACACAATCCTAAAAGAAATATGCCTGGAGAGGAGATGAAGCCTAGATAAAATGGGGGACTAACTAAGCCATATGAGAGAGACTGAGAAAGGACACAAGGGATGTGATCCTGAATTTTCAAACAATGATAAGAAAAGAGCTTGGTCTTACTATTATCTTGTTTTGTTACAGTTCATTTTTTTTCAGATTAAATGATACTGTCTTCAAGATCAAACACTGTTATGGCAGGTGTCTGGTTTATACTTTTGGATATAATTTCATGGTTCTACAGTATTAACGCAGAAATCTCTGTGTAGACTGGAACCAAGTCCATGCCTCCGAGAGCAACACCACACTTCCAGTGCTCTTCCCATTTTGTTATCTATTCCCTGACAGACAGCAATTCCAAGTTGAGGTTGCTATTTTCAATAACTAAACTTTCACATAAGAACAAATTCTAAAAGAATACACTTCTGAGGACCACATTCATACACGCAGAGTAACATGAAAACTGCCACATTCAAATAGTATAAACATTCTTTTATGCTCCCTATAAGTAACATGACAGAAGAACTAAACCACAGAAAAAGCACTTTATTTTTATTTTAGCTCTATCAACAATGTTTATACTAAAGGAAAGGATATATTACAGGTAAAGAAACATTTCTTCCAGTACAAACACATATGTATTTGGCCACTAAACAATTCACAATGTTCCTCAAATCATTATCCCCTGGAAATTAAAAGAAATATTAATTCAAAACAAAAGCAAGACATGAAAGAAAAAAACATGAAACACCAGACCAACTCAGAAAAAGTCTGGCCGAATTCTACTCTCAGCTCCACAGACATCAACCAGCAGTAATTTCGCTTATGGGATTGATCCATATCTGTAGAATTCTCCCTAGTTCATCCAGTACTATATCTTGTTATAGAAATCTTACATGGAAAGGAAAACCCCAAATCACAAATGGATACAGTAAGAGATAACCATTAAACAAAAAAAGAACAAAACTGGCTGTTTGAGAAAAATTACTAAACCAGATGCAAACTACGCATCCAAGTAAGGATATGCACAACCAAGCCCACACTAATTGAGCACAATAAACATATCGCCACTCATTAAAGATTTATCTGCCTGGATTTATCTTTGCTTTCTCTTCAGTTCTTTCGAGTTATTCAATCACTTCCCATCATCCTGGAAAGGAAATATTGCTCTATAAAGACAGAGCTATAATTAGACATTCCTGTATTTCATTTCCCATATATGACTGAATAAGAATGGATGGGAAAAATATGAACAGTGATAATAATGGTATGTTGCAACATTCAGTAAGAAATATACTGAGCATAGAGCAACATCTTAATTCTTCCTCAGCACATAATGCTGTGTTTACTGCAAGGTCAGTTAAGTTACTAAAAGAGATTTTTAATGAAAACAATTATAAATTTAAAATAACTGTGTTTAAAGCATTTAACAGTCACTAAGGTCAAGTGATTACAGCAGTTACAAGACCCAAGGGACATGTTCACACCAAAACAAAGTGAATAAATTACCTCAGCCAGTGTATGTAATCACTAAGTGACCACAGAGGTTATTCAATGTATGAGCTCAGACAACTTTCTGGCAAAACCAATAACAAAAATTTATCAGTCAAAGAGAAAAAAGCATAAGAAGTAGCAAACTTGCAGGAAGGGCCAAGAGCTAGAAGAAGTGGGAAAGAGGCCAGAGAAAGCACGTTCTGTGATCTTGCTATAGAGGGAAGAACGTTATGAAATGGATGGACAAAATGCTGAACATTTTGCTTAGGTGCTATATCCAAAGACCTGCAATGGGATGCACAATTTAAAATTGCAAGGCTGACAGAAGTGCTCTCAGTCATGTATAACTGTGGCACGTGTGACATGCAGAGAAGTGCAAGCAAGGCAAGGGTTCAGAATAATCAGCTTTTAACTTTTCCCGTGGCTTTACTGCCAAGAAAATTGCAAACAGTTATTGTATCTTAGTTATCCCATTATATCATCCTAGAGGTGATGAGACCCTGTTTTTTTAACCAGAGTAGGTAAAATAAGCTGTAGAATGAAGCCTAGCTTTGATCTCACTTCTCTCCCTCAAGGTATAAACGACACAGATGCCTTGTCTTCATTACCGCTTTACAACACAATTGCCAGCGGAGGAAACCATGCACACAAAAGATATGAAAACCACTTTCTATAAGGACAACGTTGTATTTGATGGGAGTTCTCAGCACACTGCTTTGGAATAAGGTTCATACCAACTATGATAAAGAAAAGATGCCTCCCACTATATAGCAGAGGCAAAAGGAATCTTGCTTGTTCCTGCCTGCCACTGGTATGTATTCTTTAAGCTATTAAATGTCATCACCTCACAACTCTGAAGGTATTAATCTTTACAATAAACAGAGTAAATAGAAAAACGTGATTACTCCCATTTTACAGACAGAAGTCTGAAATAAAGTGGTAGAAGGGCACGCCTGACTTCATAGTGTTTTGATTCCAGACAAGGAGCAGACAGCACTGGAGCAAGTATTCACCACCGTGACAAGATTCCACAGGGGAATCAATTTTCTGCCTCACCTTATGCCAGAAACCTAATAACTGGTATTGTCATATATATGAAAATGCAAGTGGGCTCTGTGCGTGTAAAAAGAATAAATAAAAATGAAAGAACAAAAGCAGTTTTCTCTGTACCTGAAATATGAAAGCCTGAGGCTTTCATGAAAGCCTGTAGGTCCTCTCACAGTCAAAGCTTCCAGTTTCAGTGACAGTGACTGCCAAAGAATAGAAAATCTGCTTTCTCAGATAAATGCCATACTGACTTCTACACAAGCTATATATATGCTAAGAAAGACCCATGATAAACTGTTGAGACTGGAACAAGACCTATTCAAGGGGTTATAATTCCTGTAGCAAATGTTAAACCAAGAATCTGTGTGATAAAATATCATAATGAAATATCTCTTAAATACAAGAAATGCCAAGTGGCTACCAACACTGTAAGATTCCCCACAAAAGAGTGAAAACACAGCACCAGCTTACTTGTTATGGCTTTCAGCAGTACTGAGTGTTTTCAAATGCCAAGCACTGGGCACGGGCTCTGGCTGAATCTGAACAGTACTTGTGAGACAACCCAAGGTCCAAAGAGGAACTTGGGTAGCCAGACACTGCTCTTAGCAGCTTATATCAGGGTAGACTCTAAGTCTACACTCTCTAGAAAGCCATTCCTTTCCCGGAGCTGCCTGGCATCTGCAACAACCAAGCCTCATTCAACAGCAGTGCTGTCCAGCCTCTCTACAAGGACTGTAACTTGGTGAGACCACACCACCCATTCCCAGGGAAGCTATGGAGCCTCCCATTGCCCTCAAATTGCTTGTTTCTCCTCCTGCCCAACACTAATGTTTACAGGTTATTTCCCTTCACCTCTGTGCCTGGGAAGATCATGGAACAGATCCTCCTAGAAGCTATGCTAAAGCACATGGAGGTGATTCAAGGCAGCCAGCACGGCTTCACCAAGGGCAAGTTCTGCCTGACCAGCCTAGTGGCTTTCTACGATGGGGTAACCGCAGCAGTGGACACAAGAAAACCAATGGATGTAATCCATCTGGACTTCTGTAAACACTTTGGCATGGTCCTCTACAACATCCTTCCTCTAAACTGGAAAAAATATGGATTTGATGGGTGGGCTGTTTGGTGGATAAGAAACTGGTTGGATGGTCGTATTCAGAAATTAGTGGTCAACGGCTCAATGTCCAGATGGAGATCCGTGACAAGTGGTGTCCCTCAGGGGCGCGTACTGGGACCAGTGCTGTTTAATATCTTCATCAATGATATAGCCAGAGAGCTCAAGTGCACCCTCAGAAAGTCTGCAGATGACACCACACTGAGTGGAGCAGTTGCCACACCAGAAGCATGAGATGTCACCCAGAGGGACCTGCACAAGCTGGAGAACTGGGCCTGTGTGAACCTCATGAGATTCAACAAGGCCAAGCACAAGGTCCTACATCTGGGTCAGGGCTATCTGCAGTTTCAAGACAGGCTGGGGGACGACATGATGGAGAGCAGCCCTGCAGAGAAGGACTTGGGGGTGCTGACTGATAAGAAGCTCAACATCAGCCAGCAACGTGTGCTCACAGCCCAGAAGACCAACTGTACCCTGGGCTGCATGAAAAGAAGTGTGGCCAGAAGGTTGAGGGAGGCGATTCTCCCCCTCTGCTCTGCTCTCATGAGAACCCACCTGGGGTACTGTGTCCAGTTCTGGAATCTCCAACGTAAGAAGTACATGGAACTGTTGGAACGGGTCCAGAGGAGGCCACAAAAATGATCAGAGAGATGGAGTACCTCTGCTATGAGGACGGGCAGAGAGAGTTGGGGTTATTTAGACTGGAGGAAAGAAGGCTCTGGAGAAACGTTATAGCGGCCTTCAAGTACCTGAAGGGGGCCACAAGAAAGTTGGGGAGGGACATTTTACAGTGGCATGGAGTGACAGGATGAGTGGGAACGGCTTCAAATTGGAAGAGGGAAGATTTAAGTTAGACATTAGGAAGAAATTCTTCACAATGAGGGTGGTGAGGCACTGGAACAGGTTGCCCAGGGAAGTTGTGGATGTCCATCCCCTCCGGAAGTGTTTCAGGCCAGGCTGGATGAGGCTTTGAGCAGCCTGGTCTAGTTAGAGGTGTCCTTGCCCATGGCAGGGGGATGGAACTGAATGATTTCTAAGGTCCATTTCAAACCAAACCACTCTATGATTCTATGATAGGTTATTACAAATAACATTCAGCAAGTTTGAAGAAGATGACTTCCACTGTGTCTCATCCCTCAGCCTACATACATATCTACCTACCCCTCCTACTGCTTCTTGCTTCCCTGTCCTGCAATTACATTCCTAGAAATAGGGTAGTTTTGCACACATAGAATGTAGTACAGCTTTCTAGAAATAAGAATGATAAAACTAAATTACAGTAACATTGCAGTATCTGGAAGCCACAATCCCACATGCACAGACAAGAAAAAGAAGAAAAAAAATTCTTTCAAATTGGGCCATGGAAATCAGAAAAGGTCAGAAGGAAGATAAAAAGAACAGTATGGAGAAAATGCAAAAGAAGGCGAAAAGATGGAGAATGTGGAAGCTCTTCTATTTAAAAATTCCTTTATACATCTAAATGTTTTTTACTTATCTCTTTAAGGGTCAGCCAAGGAACTCCAGTGGAATAAAATGATGCATTAAAGGCACGTAGAGGTATGGCCATCATACAGCAGGCAAGGGAGAGGGTGTTGATGGAGGTAAAGCCTGATAACAAAGCTATGCTTTCAAAGGTTTTATATAATGCTGTAAATTCATTCTAATGTTTCTTGAGGATCAGCTGCTCGAGCCACTTTCACCTCTGCATGTTTCTAGTGCAAACAGTGACATGGCAACACACAGACAGCCCACCAGTGGCATTTGTAACAGGAGCCTCCTTCACAAGTTCCCTTCTTCATTTTGGTCTTCTGCTGTTGCAGTTTGGTTGCTCTCAACTGTAGCAACACACTATCAAGCCACTGCTATCAAATATAGCAGAATAAGAAATGCATTCTACCAAAGAGGCACTGAGTGCCTGCATTCAAAGTTAAAATGCCAGTACTCCAACTCAAAGAGGCAATCATACGAATACCACCCCAAAAAATTCTCCTTCTCCAAACAATATTACTGATTTTGCCTTTCTATATTGTGGGAAGAAAGATTTTCATTGTTTCCAAATACGTTGTGGCTTTCAGCATGACTCTAAATTATGGTAAACCCAAACTACAGCAAGCAATAGTTTTGGCTGTGGATATAAAACCCCATAGCATCAACTAAGGAGACATTGTGTATATTCATACAAGATGCCACCACCGCCTCAGCACACACAGAAGTCTACATAGACCTTGCTATGGAATGACAGAATATTTTCCCCCAAGATAATGCAAAAATACAGCAAAGTCTCTAAATTTGTCTTAATTAACAGAATCATACTGAGGCTAGAAACAGCACATCACATGAAGACAAGTGAAGCAAGGGTGGGGGGAGAATTTCAAGTGCTCTAATTCAATTAGGAGGCAGTGACTGACACTTGGACAGGAGGGGTTAATTGGGGTCACCAAAACGCAGTAATTCCTTACCTAACCAGTCATTAAACTTCTTAACCTCTGAGGGCAGTCCCAGTTCGGTGAAATCGCCCGTGTGGAGAAGGATGTCCCCATAAGGCATCTGGATGCCATCTGTTCTGGAGTGTGTGTCTGAGACGCAGACAAATCGCGTGTGGCCGGCTGGTTTTGGAGTGTCATACGGGATAGGGTCGACCCTAAAGCAGACACATAAAGATCTTGTAACAGTTACAAGGTTAAAACCCTCACACCTATTATTTCAGATATCAACATGGATCTATCTCTATAAAAGCGTGCAAGCTCACACACACATCCATTTACACACAATACGCTGAACAAAATGACTGTAGTGCAACACTGCCACATATACAGAAGGGACCACACTGCTTCTTCAATACTTACCTGGTAAGACAGGGAGATTGAAAAAAACACAAGATACAACCAGTTACTGACATTAAAGTTAGTTTAAACACTGAAGAATATGGATTGAAGAGAATTTGAATTCAAATATATTTTTTCCATCATCTGCCTTACACATGAACAAGCACACAGGCTGTTAAATAAAAGGTCTCACAGGCTGGCCTGCAACAGGCTCTCACTTGAGCTGAGCAGCTTAGCATACGATTTTCTTCAAGGGCATAGGCACTCCTACAGATTCCAGCAGGAATTATTTTTTTTTCCTCACACACACAATCAGGTACATTCAGGACTGCTTTGATGAAGCCTGGAAATTGCAGGACTTAGTCTAATGTCAACTTCATACCCTTATACAAAATTCTGAGCTCTTCTTCCCAAACTCTGTCAAGTCAGAAACTGATGTGGCAGAGCACTAAGCAACCATAGATAAAACATTTTTTTCTACAGCCATCAATGTAATAACTTTAGTTCCATGGGTTATGTGCAAGCTAAATCCATTAATTTGATCTTATCAACTGTATGTGACCCAGCACAGAAGTTTTGTTTGAGGAGCTTTGGGCTTTGTTTTTTTAAATTTAAGCAGAACAGAGGAAAATAATACGGGAGAGAAGTCCTTTATGCATACTTAGCAGTTAGGAGTTCTAATTCGTAACAGAAAAACTTAGAATACAGTAGGCAACCCATTGTCTACTTTGGAATAGCAATTACTTCTCTGCAGAGTTACTATAATTCGATTTGCTCAACTTAACATTTGAATAGCACAGCATCTGGATTAGCACAACAGAAAACCCTACCCCAACTCCACAGAACTTCAACCCATTCCATTGATGTGCCACTTTGATCATGGTTAGAGCTTAGCTTCAGCTAGAAATTTTGAGGTATGTAGGAGTTATGTCAGAATAACTGTCTGCTTGCGTCTCCAATTAACAGAGCAGTGAAACCAAGCTCTAAATATTTTAAAGCACCCAAAATAATGCTGCTCTAAAACTTATTAGAACAAACTGACATAGCAGACATTCCAAAATCAGTGCCTGAAAGTAAAAAGAAAATCAAATAGGTTTTATTATTTGCTTTCCACACTGAAAAGAAAAACAAGCAACTAGTATACATCACTGTGAATCTGTTTTGCTTAAATTCCCATAATTGAAATGAGATGTAGGATCAGTAATAGAAAATAAATCACAAATCCTAAGAAAATACAGACTTTTGAAGTAATTCCAGCCAAAGCACTACATATGATTGGTTGAGCCATACAACTGGCTACCACTACAGAAACTCACTGCAAACATCTGAACTCTGACAATCAATGGATTCTTCATCTCTTCAAGAGTCAGAAATTAATAAGGTTATTGTAATTGTAGGCCATAGTGCTTTTGTATTTGATGTCTTCCTTCCAAATACTGAAGGTAAGCTGAAACTTTATTAATACTATGTCACGTAGTAAATATGAGGGTCTCCAAATCAACATTTCCACACTTCCAAGTATGTTCACTCCAGAACATCAAATGAACACTAGCTTTCATCAGTACCACATACCTTGTTCTGATAATCTCTGCTTAAACTACTACCAGCACTGCCTGCTTATGGGAAGTCCAAATTTTATTTGCACGCAGAAGCTATGCTCTTGCTATTCTCTGCAGTTTGCTTCCAAACAAACCTTGTTTTGCTTTATCTGATCCCTATTAGTGTGTGACACTAAAATCTGATTTAGAATTTTTTGTATTCATGCACTGACTTACAGAAAATTCTATAATCAAAATTCATTAAGTTCCTGACCCTTCTTTCTCTTTACAAATACTATGATGTTGCCAAGAAACCTTTTTCTACAACTTAGCTTAATTTCTTCTTTTATTCGCTTGTGCTTGCCTACTAAGTTTTTGAAAGTGAGATACTGAAGGTTATTGTGTTCAGCCCATCAATCTATCTTCCTCAAAATAATCCTTCAAAAGAAACTTAATAAAAGTGGTGCTATTTCCAGTCCTAAAGGCTCAAGTTTTCTTTTCATCCAGAGCTACAGTATGGCAAACAATAATGCAAGATTTTTCTTTCACAATACATCACAAGAGGATTGGCCTCTGAACTTGTACGGTCAGCTACCACAAGTAGGCAAGGTGCTTCCCTTTCACCACTGTTGGTAACACACTGCTTGCTAGCAGGCTTCTGTCTGGGCTGTGAATGTCATCCCTTCTTCTAGTGGTCTGCTTACCTCACCACCCAGCTCTTGGGGATTATAGACCGGCATTTCTAAAAGCTCTTTAACAGTTATGCATCTGACCCTCATTGCAATTCAACAGAAAATAAAATAATTATTATATTTCAGCCCTGCTCACAACCAGTCCCTGCTGAATCAGAGCACATACCTAAGAAATTCAACACATTCTTTACCATTTGCTCCAAACACAGTGCATCCAGCTAACTTTGACACTCTCCCTCATCACCATTACTCCATTATTTTTCAGTATTCTTCATCTGGTGGACTGAAATACTTTACAGGTTATTTGAGCATTGTATTTGGAAAAGCATGCTCATGGAAAGATGCAGTAAGTGTTATTCCAGAATAATAAAAATGCTCATACATTAGGATTAATCAGGAAACAGAACAACTTAAAAAAAAAAAAAGAGGGAAGTATCAAAATGAATGAGGACTGGTTTTGCCTCAAATTAGTAAATTATTTTGGGCACCCAACTTCATTTTCGGAGAGCTGTTAATGGGTACTTGTCTATCCCAAGATATCTTGCACCTGAGAAAATCAGGCACTCTAGTGTTTTTTCAAAAGTTTATAAGAGCTAGAATGAAATCCTGTAAGGCAGTTGAGCAATGACTGCTTTCTAAGATCATGACAGTAATGTAAGATCTGTCACATTTAATACATTTATGACAAGGGTTTAGAAATCAGAACGGACAATGTAATCTTCATACACTTCTAGAAGAACCTTGTTTATCAGATAATTACTCGGCTTTACTAAACTGTCCTTACCACCAGTTGTTTTCATTTAGAGTAGGAGTCCCTCAGGTACAAACCTCAAATGTACAGTTCCTCACACATTGCTGCAGCTGAATCAAACGGCAGCGTAAACAAGGATCCAAGCCGGCTTGCTCAGCTATCACTGATCAATGTCTTCCCCCAAAACCACAGTTACCACGGCACTTCCAAGAGAACAGGGCCGTGTACAGAAGCAAAGCGACTGCTGCCCCTTGCCCTGTGGGCTTTGCCCATGGCAGCCCACGTGTGATGCTGACTGGGATGTCAGCACCCGATGCTCTTCCCAGGAACTGGGAGCTGTATGTTGTCCTCATCCATCAGACAGCAATTTTGTCATGGCTTTACACTTTAAAAGCAGAGATTGAGTAAATAAGCAACAATGAGCAAGGCAGATGTTATCAAAGGGATTTTAACAGCAAGGCAGGAGGGCCGAATTCAGAAATTCGTAGAGGAGGGCCTTTCACATGCAAGAAGGCAAAGGACTTGGTACAGGATGTCACACCATGGAACAGGCATGTTAGCTCTGTATTTCAGCCCAAGTTTATGCTAGTTACTCATAATGATGTCATATAAATTAACACCATTAGCAAGTACCTCCAAGGCAGAAAGGGCAGTGCAGCCCCCAACCCCAAGACACAGATGGAGGAAGAATTAGACAGGGACCCTGCTTTCAAGAAAATTTAGAAAAGACACAAGCATTAATTTTTCTGAAAGAAATTAAAAGATAATTCTGCATCGGTGAGTTATAATGCTGAAAACACACGGCTCTAGGTTAGCAGGTCCCTGGGAATGCCTGTGCTTTGAGAGCTGAGTGTGGGTTCCACCTTTTCACTTCCCTGCTCTCTTGTGTTTTGAGATATGCAGACCCCAAATCCCCTCTTATGGAACAATTCCCAAGAAACCAATTCATCCCTGAAAACTGAATAAAAATCTTAAATATTAAGACAGGAAGAATTTTCAGTTCCTAACAATGAATAAATCACTCAGATGAATGCAGCACCTATGGCCAGACAAAACATTTACAGATGATGAAAATCCTTCCCCCTGCCCCAAACTCTACAATTCAAACCAGCACTATTACTGCTTACAGCTTAAGCTGGTTCTGTTTTGGCTTTTGCTACAGGTGGACAAGTTAGTAGTTGGTGCAGAAGATCACATAGTTTGACTTCTTCCCAGGCTCACCAGATGCATTAACAGGTCCATGATATATGAGTCCATGTCCTTCTGAGACCGTGTCACATTGTACAACATCTTTTCATCTCTTAAAAATTTCTCCATTGGGTTATACCTGCGAGTGAATTTGTGAGTTTGGTTTTTATGACACCTAAATTAGTATTAATTATAAATCCATTTAGGCATAGACCACGAGTCTGTGTACCACATAAAATGTGTGTGCTGTTGCACATATTCTACTGTTTCGGGAGTCATTTGGAGACACATTCTATTTTAAAAACTATTCTATTTTAAAAACATATCTATATTACTAGCTTTTAAAAAACCACCTACTCATACTTGCTATGAACAGTCATAGTTTTATTTATTTACAGTTTAGCTGTCTTCTTCAAAATCTTTATACTTTTCCTGCTCTTTTTCAAAGAGCCAGTTATTTCAGTATATTTATTTTAGGATTAAAATACAAGCATTTTCTGCAAAAACACTTTTAAAAGCTTGTTTCTAAGTGCTGTTAGGTTCCTCTCCTCAGCTAAGGCAACAAATACAATTTTGTTGAAACTGAAAATCAAAACCCACATATTTTCTATTTTTTTTCAGCTTTCTTTTTCTTTGAATTCATTCCTTTACCCCTACAAATGCTCTCTCTGAAAAGCCAGTTGAGGAGATTCCTGTAAATACTCCTTGCTACAGTACTTAAAGTATTTGCTACTGTGGCTAAATCTCACAGCTTTGTTACATCGTGAAATTTGTTATTTCTCTTAAAGCCCAGTCCTGGAACTGGGTGATCATGAGAGACGTGTGCCTTAATTATTTTTGTCAAAATCTACCATTAAGTCTCTCAGTTGAAGAAAAATGCATCAAATGCATCAATATGCCCTGCAGATGTTCAAGATATTGAACGAAAATAAAACATGTGTAATTGTTCTTATTTTTAAAAACATCTCAGGACCATTAGGCCAACTTTGTAATTTTAGAACCAGTTTTTTATGCCACAAACCAGAGGACTATATCAAAAGCTAACTGTAAACACATCTATATTTTGAAACAAAAGTTTAACGTCTGAATTTAAAATCTCCAACTCAAAACATTAACATTAGTTTCAAAACATGTCATTTGGTTTGTTTATTACACTGATATGAACACAAACACATTACTAAAGATTTCATATGCTATCAGATTAAAAACCAGAACCCAAGCATCAAATGTGGAGCAGACACAGTTCTTTACTAGAACTTACTCGCAACCTTCTGAGCTGCTTCATTCTACCAAAGCTACAAGGGAGGAAGCTTTCTGCACCTGTATTGCTCTGCAATTGCATCTCCCACAGCTGCTCTGGATGCAGTTCCCCAAATTTGTAAGGCATCTTGGAAGACCCAGGTACTTTCTCTTTTTCTCCCATACTGAAGCACTCATATTTCTTACAATTATCACAATGGCAGCACGCATCTCAACACCGAACACTGCAACTCCCCTACATGCCACAGCTGCAGGATGCTGGCAGATGGAGCCACCACAGCAACAGCACGACGGGAACAGCCTTCCCACACGTCCTACTCGCCTGTGGCACCCCAAGCCCGGACAGGCAGAGCAAGTGCATCTTCTCATTCACCACGATGAAAACGCCAGCGAAAAGAACCATCAGAGCCAACAGCACACAGCCAAGACCAAGGTTCCTGGAGGATAAAAGTCCATAAAAAGAGAAATGACACTAAAAGAGGCTGTAAGACTGCTGAGATGGTGCCAGAGACCTTGTTTTTTTCCAAGGACTCGTCAGGCCCCAGGGGTTTTATCCAGCACTCTCTCATTGACCACAAGCTCACTCTTGTTTGGATCAATGCAGCCCCAGCATGCACGGCTGAGCCTCCCCAGCTGCTCCATCCCATTGGTTTTGTTCCCTGAACTGGCTCAGCTTACTGAATCCAACAGGCATCTTTAACTTTGAGTTATCTCACTATGATTGCCAAGGCAGATGCTGGTTTCCCAAGCATAGCTGGGTATCCCAATCCTAAACAAGACTCTACCAGATGAGTCGTGGGAACTGATTAAAAGGGGTAGAAGAAGTGTGTCTGGAAAAGGAGGATGAGATGAAGAAGACTATACCACATTCAGCTGATAATAACTGTTTTGATTTTCCTGTTCAAGAAATCCTAGTACTCATGGGTGAGGTCAGACACTACGGGTTACTGAGGCTTTCCTCAGCCAAGAGGGCAAGCAATGAATTGGAGAAAAAGCCAGGTAGGGTGGTGGGAGTGGAAGGAAAACCAGCACGGTGAACACTCTGCTAATAGCACACCACTTGCCATCAAAGAGGAGAGGCAAAAGCCAGTGCACCAGGCAAGAAAACAATGGCAGGTCAGCAACTTCCAATAGGGCCACCTCAGCACCTCTATCCTTACTTCCAGAGCTTCCCTCCCACATCCACCTGGTATTGGAGCCCTCACTGGCAGCCCCTCCAGCACTAATGTAAGGACGTGAAAACTCAGCACACGTCACACTTGGTTGTCACGCAGATGACTGACCACCAGACCTGCTGTGCCAACAGTAAGGACCTGTGGGACTGGAAACTCACGCTAGTCCATCAAGAATTATTACCACTTTGTGACTTGAATTTAAAACTTGCAAGCAAAATACGGCTTTTATAAAGTTTTTTTTTTTGAAGGTGTAGGGACTATTTTATAAAAATGCCTTGGCAAATAGATTAAGTTCTCAGTATTCATACTTGATCTCATGATTTTGAAAGAGAAACTACAAAAACTTCGGTGAATGGGCCAGGCAGGTTATCAGATCATGTTGTACACTCAAGTGAACGGTGGGCTGCATGCAAATTCTTACAGCATAAATCCAGTGCATCATACAGATATCCAGACATCTCCAGGCAGAAAAACATATACATATACAAAGCTGATTTTGTTATACAACACATGCTGAACGACACAAAGCTAAGTACCCATTTCCTCTCAATAAACACAATGAAACTCAAAATACAGCACTGCTTTAGATGGCCACTGTCATCCATTAATTGTTTAAATCATACACATTAGTGCTTTTGTTAACTTGACTCCATCTTTCAGTATGGCCAAATACCAAAAAAAAATCTGTTTTCTTCTCGGATTAAAAAGAAAGGGATGCAAATATCTTTCAACACTCTTACTGGTAGATCTTATTTATACAAGCTCAGGTATCTAAGAATAGAACACTTCAAATTAGCCAGAAAGCCACACCTCTTCTGGAAATCTCCACGTACACATGTCACCTATCAAAACCTTACAGGAGTTCTGGAAACGGTAAAGCAGAGGTCTGGTATTTTTTTCAGAAATTGCATTAATTGCATATTGGCGCAATGTGGGAAAAAAACCTAAATTACATTAACAAACCCACAGGAGGACTCAATGCACCACTCAGCAGCTTAGTGCTAGCGTTTCCAACAATTATAGCTGCAGGGAAATGATGGATCTTTTTATTACAGGTTTTTGAGCTGTTTCACTTCCAGTGAGATTTATGAGATTAAACAGAAAAGACCTATATTATCCACTGTCATCATTTGGTCAAATTTAAGAAAACCCTCCTCTCTAAGAAATTTGTATTATAATACATCTTCTCAGCCCAATACAAATGTCAACTAATTAAGAGTCCTAACTCTGTTAATCCCAGATTCTGATCAGTAATAAAACGAGAAAGAAGTAAAATCCAGATTTTCTATGGTGTTCTTTGGGGGCAAATAATTACAAATAGTCCTTTTTCTGAAGTACCTAACCTCCTTTGATATTAATGGGAATTCAGAAACTGAATTGATTGAGCGCTTTTGAAAATCCTATGAATCACACCTTTGCAGATGAAATTGCTTCATGCTGGAAAAAATACCTTCTGAAATTTGGGTATAAGTGGCTTTCCAAAGGTTAGATAAGCAAAACAGAACTGAAAAGAGTATCAACAGTAGTATCAGCATTCCTCTAAATTCCAGGCAAATGTCTCCTTTAAATAAAAGAGTAAATTGCCTTTTTTGTGCTAGTATGGTTTCAATTATTAAGAAGTATTTTCCCATATTCTTTTGTTGTTGCTGGGGGACTGATATAAATTATAACTTCCCTCCATCCTGAAGACTCTTTTGTTGACTAAACCACACGCACTAGGAAGGTGTGTCAATAAACTGTCTACACTAAAGGCAGATTTTTACTTCCCTACTATAAGCTCTACAACACCCACTCATTAACTATACTCGATGTATACCCCAGCATCCCAAGCCCCAAATTTTAATTTAAAGACAATGAGATTTGAAAAACTCGCATTTTTCTATCTCAGCAAGAGTGAGGCTGAATTAATGTGTGGTATTCCTCCAATTATTTCAATTGCCTAGGTCATAAAATGGGGTGGACTTATTTCTAGGGTGGAAACTAAAGAGAAGGCTTTAGCCATTGCTTCAATAGTAGAACTTTTTTTTTTCAAATTCTAATGCAAAAAAAACCCCAAACCAAATAGAAGTAGATGTCCAAGATGGATTAAATTTCATTTGTTTTGCTCTAACTTGACAGATGAGAGGGCTTATAATGACAAGGTTCCATCAAAAAAAGAATTGTGTAAGAGAAAATACAGCAGCACATACTCCCTTTCTTATGCCCATTTGTATTAAGAATGAAATCTGGAATGTCTTAAAATACAGAGAATTCATAAGCACAACTCAATACTTTCTCTTGCAGATAATAAATTCAGCAATAGACAATACCTGTCAGGTAATAAGGCAACTGGACAACTGGACTTGAAGGCGTACAAAATTTTTAGAAGAACTGATTATCTTGCAGAATTTGTCATGAAATCTAAAATCTCTCTTCGTGTTTCAGAAACAAATACTTGGGATTGAGCCTAGAGCTTTTGCTGAGAAACATCTGAGGTTGGCTCTTATTCTCTCCTGCCACCATATATATTTGGTCTAAATAAGTGCAGTAACTACTAGAAATTTCACTGATTTCCAGCTCAGGAAATAGAAGTGTTCTTTAGTCCACAAGTTAACTATATAGTGCAAGTAAGAAATGCCGCACTAGGCCTTCTCAATCATTCTCCTTTCTG
Organism: Phaenicophaeus curvirostris; assembly: GCF_032191515.1. Lineage (NCBI taxonomy): Eukaryota > Metazoa > Chordata > Aves > Cuculiformes > Cuculidae > Phaenicophaeus > Phaenicophaeus curvirostris. Next base: position 8,104,451 of record NC_091396.1, read on the forward strand.
ACCTGCAGGTATGACCCTCTGCAGGGATGAGATGTGATTCCATCTCTATGCAAGCAGTGTTAGACCCTCCTAACCAGAGTGTTAATCACGAGTCTCTCTCCTACTCTGCCTTATGATTTGACTTCCACAGGAGTGATGAAACTGAGTCCAAAAAGCCTGTTCAAATGAAGGACAATTCATGCTGGGCAAAAACCATCAGTTCCCATTTTTAAGTTACTAAGGGCACAGAGTGCCATCAACATGCCTAGGGAATTGTCATTGATGTTAGTAGGAGATCAGTGAACAAACAGAGCAGAACATGTAACTCAAAAAGAAATTCCCTAGTATTCTGCAGCATCAGATACTACTTTAAGGAGGTAAACTGACAGACACTCTATGTTCTCTACAAAATCCATTTGTGAATCTGAATCAGTACAAAAATCTGTCTCCGTTAGGATGTATATTCTCTTCTGCATCTAAGCTCTAACAAACTTTTTGAAGATATGAGTAATAAAATTATTCCCATTGAAATCTGGGCATTTAACACTCTTTTCTTACTAAATAAAACTTCATAATAGCTATGTTGTCTTAAAAGGCTTATTGCCACTCAGTCTCATGTATATGAATTATTTCAGCCCTTGTCGAAGGTTTCACCCTCTGGCTTCTCTTAAGGTTTAAAAGGCTTCCTGCAGGGAAGACAATAAAATGTAGACAACTTTAGAAAGAAGGCTAAATTGCTAAGTCCTTGTTTTTAATACAAATAGAGAGAGGCCATTATTAACTAGTTTCTACTAACACCAAAATACAGATTTCTACTCAGCATCCAGGCTACAGAAACGCTCAGCACAGTAAAATGGTGATGAAAATTATGTAAGCTTTCATGTGATACAGTCAGGCAGCTGGCCTAGTATTTCTATATTCCTAGTAATTCTATTGCCACCAATTTTGACGCCAGTCATCTTAAGCTCAATTTGAGTTCTAGATTTAAACTGGTCTATGGAGAATCTGAATCAGTCTCAGGATGTATAGAAGAATATGTATTCACTTTGTTTAATTTTCATTGAAGTAGGGAAAAAGAATACTAAGTTCTGCTCTTAGGTGTATGCTCTAAATCCTTAACAGTAACTTTGCTGGAGACACAGAAACATAAAAGACAACTTTCAGCACTTACTGGAGAGAATTTTACACGTTTATCTTTCTGTTCTTTATCTTTCTAATCCAAGTGTCTTCATTACAGCTAACCATTTCCAACATCCATATCTAACATGGAACCCAGTCCCAGACAGAACTGGATTCAATCAACAAAATGCTGCAATTCTTTAGTGACTGAATTGGAGAAGGCTGCAGTGTGCTGTACTGCAGATACTGAAAGCAGGTTCTTTTATTTCTAAAAGATTGTGCCAAACACTTCCAGCTAAAAAGATTATACCAGATAGCTTTCTCCCTCCTTTCTCTCTCTCCAGTATTAAACAACTTACAACAAGGAAACTGCAGGTCAAATAGTATACATTCCAAAATACTTCAAGAGAAAAACATTAGTATGAGGGAGAAACAGCTTGGTAGATAAGGCTATAGCAGAAGAAAAAATCTCATGTCTGCACTAGCGGAACACTGCATGCATCTTCAGCTAGAGATACTTCTTAGAAATGTACAATTCATTCTGACTTAAATCCTTCCCCCCTATATTCTCTTTTTCAAATCTCACTTATTATTTGAGGTTCTCATATACTTTCTCCTAAGCAATGAGTACTTACATACTAGAGCCTGCTGAACTCAGCACCAATGCCTTCTTGAAGAAAATTTTAAAAATCCTATGGATAAGAACCAGCACTGAATGTTTTTGTCACACCATCACTGTAACTTATCTATGGCATGTATTTGACACACACCACATTTAGGCAATATTATAGGAAGCTCTACTGCATATATGATCAGGAGGTTTTATCAATAATGTAGTTAACAGGCAGAGGGTTTGTGGGCAACCACTGAGTTATAGGTTATCTAAGTACATTATTGTTTTGTTTATACTTCTATCATAAAAATTAATGACTTAAAAGTCCTCAGTGGGAATATCTGGGACATTCACATTATCAGAATCGCTACGGACTTCTATAGTTAGCAATTATTCTTACTGGGTCAAAGCATTTATTTCCAAATATGTACCCCCAAAAATCAAATAAATCCAAAAATGAATTATAGTCAAGATAGAAATCTACCTCAGGGATGCTTTTAGAAAACTCAATTTAAAAATGCATTTACTTTCTCTTCTATGGCAGTAACAAAGGCATTGGAAAAGAAGGAAGAACCACAGAATCATTCTGATTTCAATACTACTTACAAGTCAATTCCAAAGCCAAATAATCTGAAATTGTTCAATATGCAGTTTCCATTTCTGTATAATAGTAAGGTATTATCACACATTATTCAGAGTTTGTTAATTCTACAAACCCACTTAGTAGTCATTTAATATGCAACAGAACACAAGACCCTGAAAGCTTCGAAAGTGAACTGCTTTCCAAATCCTTGTGTTGAGCACTATCAAAATTTTGGTTGACATGGCAGATATAAAAGTGCACTGCAGAAAGTCATTTCTATGCCAAATACAAAAAGAAAATGTTTTGTAGCTTTGAAATTTAAAGAACATCACTCTGAAAAGCTCCAGAAAGGAGGGAGACAAGCTGCACCACATAACATTTTATGATACAAAATGAGATGCAGGCAATGTAATTGCATTTGCATTCTTTATAACCGAATCACATAAGAGAAATCTCACTGATTACACTTCAACACAAAAGAGGGGATTTCACTACTTCAACCAATGTAAAAATTATGAAGCATCCTATCTGCAGCAGAATAAATAGAAACCATCATTTAATACTTAGATGAGAATAACCAAGGTGGGTGAAATTCATCCTGCTGTGGTGGGTGCTGGTAAGGTATAAACTGAGTAAGGCAACATTTAAGCTCACAAAGTCAATGGTACTTAAGGGCTCACACACAGTCATGAATTCCACCAAACCCGTCATTAACAAACTAAAGACAGAGAAATCATACCTCAGATACCCCAAACCATGAGTTAAAAAAAAAAAACCAACAAAGCTAACAAAACACCACAAACTTACATCTTTTTCAACAAAAAAAGAATCTTTTTCAGTGTTTTTATTTGTCTGCTGGTTTCTTCAAGCTTGAGAATATGAGAAGGTTACGCTGTGTGAATTAAAAGTACCATAACATTTCCTATATGACTCCCCAAGGAGTCTAGTTATTAGGCACAGTCCTGCTGTCTGATTTAGCTTAAGCACTTTTCCTAGAGAATATGAGTGTCCACACCAAGAGGAATTTCAGAGTATCAGCTGCAGCTGCCTTTTCTACAGGAACTATCTGAATCAATTTTCCTGTATGGATACACACTTAGTCTTGGTTTTCATTTTCATACTCCTCTTAGTACTTAAAAGGAAAAGAAACGTTTAATGTTCTTAATATATATTCCATTAACAAAAACTTAAGGAAAGCTTCAACTACTTGAAAATTCACAATAGAACCAACAGCCTGACAAAACGAAAGCACACAAGTATATGGAATATCAGGGTGCACAAATCGTCAGCTATACTACTTTGGATGGGTTGTTTCTTTTTCTAAAAATATCAAAATCATTTTTGCTTTGACTGAGAATGTGTAAAATTGCACCTACCTACCCATTCACAGTGATTTTTCTCAGCATGCAAATGAAATGCTGGTTCTTTTCCCTGTCATTATGGAACAGGAAAAGACACCTTCCAGGGGCAGACTATGACAGAATTCCACAACAGCTCTGCAAGACTATGGGGAATTGCAAATTAAAAACAAAATGTTTCCTAGAGTTTTCAGAAAAAAAATCATTACTAAACATTGTGTAAAAGGCTGTAACTTAAAACCTCCGAGCACCTTTGATAGGCTGGGCACTAGTGGGGTATTTTCTAAGTAGGGAAACAGGCTACTTTAGTAAATCAGTCAAGGAAACAAAAAGAAACCTGACAACTGTTAAAACCTGGGAACAAGTGCCTTAACCATTTCTTCCTTTACATGTGGATCCGTTTGGTTTTTAGTTTTCTTTACACTTCTACATTCTAGTGCCACCACTGTAATTTCCATTTGGACAGCACGAAGTGCTCATGCTTACCGAGGTCAATCAAACCAGAGTTCACAGTGATGGTAGAGGTACAGGAATGTGAGCTAAGTGAAACTATTTTGTTCACATCTATACTTTAACAGGCATCTATATTAAACAAAATTAGCAGTTCAGATGCTTAGTTCTTTGACTGAAGTGACTAATTTCCTGCAACCTTTCTCCTCCTTCCTCCCTCCAAACATTTTGGCAACCAAGAACAGACTCACAGACTCTTTCATAACTAATACTGCCCTTAAGGGCAAAACTGGCAAGATAGTTCAGTCTGCTCCAGAAATCCCTTCTGTAACTGATTATTCCATGCAGTTGTACTCGACCGGTTTACTTTGGTCTATATAATCCTGAGCTCCTCCATCTTCTGCAGACTGTGAAGACCTAAGAATAACTACACCCCTAAAGGGCAAGACTGGCTTTTTCTAGAACTAAGAGGTTCTGGTCAATCAGACACCTGGAAAATCAACTGCTCTAAAGAATTGCTTTGTCTGCAGGCTGCTGGAGAAACCAAATGGTAACATGCTCAGAGGCTTTCTAGTAGTGCTTCATGCAAAATCAGTTGCTATCTCTAGCTCTTGGGTTTTTTCCATTGGTATCACCTAGAGTAACGAGGATCACATCTTTTTCTCTCCTTGTCAAGCAACATGTTAATTTTTTTTTCAATAATTATCATCTTTAACTCATGAAGTTATGCAGTTCTAAAGAGCTATGCTCATCCCACCCACACAAATGACATTTTCTTGTCTGAAACATCACAATCTCCCCAGAGACCATCTCACCGAAAGTAAGACCTTGCTGTTATTACGATTTGATACCCGTATACTCTTTACACTCTGCCACCAAGATAGCAGCAAATACAACTGTTTAATATATACAGCTGTATATTTTTTTGTAAAACAGCTAATTAAAGTGGCTGACAACCACTTCTATATAGATCAATGACGTTCACTGTATCACAATGCCCTTCCTTATAAGTCACTCTCCCTCTGTGCACACACACCCCAAACAATATGATCCAGTAAGTCACTCTGCCCTTGACCTTTGCTAAACAACCATGCCCAGAGAATAGCCCAAATTACAGACTTGCCACTGAACTATTTCTCAGCACGAGGCAACCTGCCAGGCGTACGTACTGCCAGACCCACGTACTGCCAGACCCGAGACCTCAGAAGGCAGGGGCATGCCTTGCTGCGCTCAACTCAGACAAGCCAACTATCCCAAGGGAATCTAACCTCACAGGAATTTAACAAGGCCTCTGACTTGTGGCATGTGCCACTCACTTTTCAGTTCCCAGCCTCATGGCAAAAATGCAATTCCAATCCAAGCATGATGGGTACATGCTTAGATGAGGAGGGACAACTGCAGTATGGTACAAAGGGAATTCAGCCCTGAGACATTAAGTACAGCCTTGCCACCAGTTTAACAAGATGTCAGAGCTGCACACTGACGATAAAACAATGTACAGCCACTTTTATATCTTGAAGTAAGCGCAGAGAAGTGCTGCTGACTGTATAAACTCTGCTGTGATTCTTCACACCACTAAGCAAAACAGAAGAAACTGGTAACCATGAAGACCTGTTGTCTCCTCTTGGATTTTCCCTGCTGGTTCCCAGCCTGTGATTCTCTTTTTCACAGGCGTTCCACCAAGCTGATTCATGGATACTTGTCAAGAAATAAAGAAGAAAGGCCTTCTGCTCCCGGTAACCCAGAAGCTATACCGGAAGCCTGTAAACAGGTGGCTGGTCACATCTTCCAAACCATTCCTCATTTCCAGGCATGTTTTCAGTCAAGCCTCTTCCCAATCTGGTTCACAGTGCAACTGCACTAGCAACTGTTTCGAGCCAGGGCTACAAGACCTCTAATATCCACAGGAGAGCCATGCAGACCCAGAGTTGGCTGTAGCTGCTCTCCCATACCCACCTTGCCACTTCTCATAGCATGACTGCTGACTTGAACTAGCTCTGGAAGTTGTGTAGACCTTACAGGAGCTGATTCAACTGATCTTACAGACAGGACAGCGCGAGCACAAGTGAAGAAACAGGAGTATGGGCCACAGCAGGAATGAAGGCAGTGGGCTGTTCCTATTAGCAGAAGCTACATGTTGAATCAACATAGCAATTAAATGTTAAGTGGGGTTTTTCTCTTCCAAATAATAAAAAAATAAGAAACTCTACCGTCTAATGACAGTTGTCTCTGTTTCCAGATACTGTTTGAACTTGTATCATATATTTGACTTCTAGATGACTCTTTTTGTTAGACAGTATTAGGCTTGGAAGGGAAACAAACTTCCTAAACAGACAAATTAAAAGCAAACAAACAAACAAAATGAATGAACCAAAAAAAGAAAGCAATTAGTATCCTGAGATAACAAGAGCCCTGACTGGAATTTCTTTATTGTGGTAAGGGGGTATATTTCACAACCTTCTTCACGCCTTTCTTTCCCAGCATCTCAGTCCTAACCATCCACGATTATTTGTGACTGTGTTTTTCACATCTTCCTTGAACAAAACTGTAGCCTACATGGTCTCATGTATTTATTTGAACTTCAAAAGTGGCGAGTGACCATGCTGTATACGAAAAACACTTATGCTCTGCTCAGTTTTGCAGATTTCGCTTTTTTTGGTTTTGTTTTCCTACAACCACTACATTCTTTCCTGAGGGACACGCTGACATGAATGCCACATTAACTGCCAACTCTCTGAGAGGAACATTTCAATCACCCATTACAACTAAGAATCAAACCTCTAAAGTCCAATGGCCTGACACTGCTTCATGCCCTTCCAGTAACCCTGCAGCATGGCTATCACTGCCACTTCTTATCTTATCGCCGTTTCAAACATCGTCTGCTATGGTCAGACAAAGAGCCAGACCTAAACAATGATGTTAAATGAAGACTTCCTCCCAATGCAGTCTTGAACTTCTAATGAAACCCATGTCGGGGTTTTATAGGCTTTAAAATCGAAATCAAAAGAATGTCAAAGGGAGGTGAGCTTCCAGGGAATGGCAAACCTATTACTGCAGGTAAACATTCTCCCTGGGAAACAGGTAAGCACCAACTATATGTATATGTACATACATACATACACACGTATAGAAAAAACTGTAAACCATATGGGGTTTTTGATTCCTTTGCTTTTTAATCACAGAAAAAAAAAAGATCAAATTCTCCTCTGTTACACCTGGTGAGCAGAAAAAAAAGTTTAAAGGAGCCTTTTTGGCTCATTAGATTTTAAAAGGCAGCTGAAGTGCCTGGGAGTTTTCCAGAGTAAAGAACTCAAAGTCTTTTAATTTCATTAAAATTCAGACAGCTCTTCATTAGAAAGCAATGTCAGCTAGAGAAAATTATTTTTGCAATGTTCTTTTCAATGGTAAAAGATCTGATACGTATGAAACAAAACAAAAAACCTAAATCCAGGAAGAAGTAAGACTTAAGCTTCCATATTTTTTCTCCATATGGCTTCTTGCTGTCAAAGGTATAAGCTTTTTTACCAGCATAATTACTGTCCTCATTGGGTGGATCTATTAACACGATTAACATTAGAACTATATTAGCAAACTTATCCATTTGGTCTCTGTTCAGACTTTCTTTGAGGAGTCACTGGTAAGAACCTCTACATGAGGATTAAGGGTTTTCAAGGAGAGATCATCCTGTCCAAAGCTTCACGTGACGAAGACCATTCCTCATTCATCCCAACCCATCAGCACAGTCTAAAGTAGCACCATGCTGACTGCCCAAAGCTCTCCAGAGGCCTCAGTACCAGCGATGGTCCAGAGATGCTACCCTCCAGTCCAAAATGGAGTAGTTCTTTTGAGTCCTCGCACCATCACTTGTTGTGGTAACACCAGCAGGACAGCTCAGCACTCTCCATGCTTTAAAGCACTACTCTTGCCCTGTAGAAAGTTAAACTCCCACTGATCGCCATTGGTGCACTCCAGCATAATGTAGACATTATCTCAGATTACCCTTGTAGCTTTGAACAAAAACTCTACAAATCTTGTTTGGAAATAGCATGAAAGTCTCACATAGGTTCATTTTAGCTTTGCAATTCACCTACACACCAAACTCTAAACCACTGACACTACAAGACACATGAACCAACAACTTCATAGCTGTGTCTCATGATGTAATTCTGCAAATGAACTGTGAAGTCAGCTAAATATTAAACCCAAGGCTACTAACCAGCATGGGTAGTTTGATAATGTCGCCTTTAAGCACTAGTGCCAGCCTCTGCAGCTCCCAGTCTCCTCTCGCTGTGGCTGGTTCCTGCTCCAGCAGTCTCCTGTGTTGTGCCAGTACAACTGTCTGCAGGGACGGATGCTGAACGCAGCTGAGAACTGAACTGGGCTACACAGAGTTTCTCTCCTCTTGTTCCAGGGGATTATTCTGAAGTCCCCGCTATGCATACCACCCAGACACATGTGGAAGAACAGAACAACAGAGCCAAGGAGTGAGGGCTATTCAAGGTGGAAGTACCACCACCCAAAAAAAAAACAGGAGGCAAAAAAAGCCATTATAAAATCACAGCTTCACACACACGTTGTCATTATGAATTTAACAAGCAGTGGCTTAAACCAGCTGTCAAACCACAGTGGATGTTACAAGAGACGTTAGTTTGACCAGCTTAAAGCAGCCCCAGGTTGCAGGTCTCAGTGAAACCACAGACTGCTGACCTGTTCAGGAGTTTAACATCACATGTGAAGGCAGGAGTGAGCCTTGAGTAGGTGTGCAAGTGAATGCTTTCCTAGCTTGGCTTGATCAGTGATTAAATCATATAAAAAAAGGTAGAAATACCACAAGGAAAAAAAAATAGAGAAGATATTGTGCCCTTTTTAGCAATATTGCCCAGTTTAGGAAAGTATTGCACAGCATCTTACTGCTTCTGCAAGGATAATTAAGACTTAAACTCAAAAATTGTGATCCCACTGAAACGTGTGACGGAACTTCTGCCCAAAGAGGTTGCACTTCACTACTTCAAAACACTTCCCCAGCAATAATTACATACTGGCCTTTCAAATGTATTTGACGGAGTGTGCAGCTCAGTGAAAGCACAAGTCACTCAAGTTCTACTTTCTTATTATTTTCATAAACATTTAACTCAAGTGCTGCAGAGCAGCAACAAAGAATGCTCTTAAAGATTCACTCCAAGAGTCAGGAGCAGCCACCTACTTACTGAGCACAAGGAGCAGAAGAATGATAGCAAGTAAAGCTGTCAATACCAGGAGTTGTCTCTATGCTATTCCTCTGAATAACCATCAGCACTGTAGAACCTTAGAAGTCCTTTTCAGGCATGGTGTCACTAACAACAGCTAATATTACAGGAAATTTTAAGTCAAGTAGTACATTAGCCAAAACAACACCAATAAATAGCAAAGTTGCCAGGCTTAGCATTAAAATGAAAAACACTAATGAAACATAGCACAGTGTGTTCATATCATGTGCAGTCTAGAATCATGCATAATGTAACAGTGCAACTGCTAACAGCAGGCTCACAGAAGATAATTTACACTTGTTTTTATGGACATGAGGAACTGATCTTTGAAGTTGTCCCTAATGAGATTCTGCTTGGCCCTAACAGCATCCTGAGAGAATGTGCTGGGTTTCTCCCCTGCATCCGGTGCATATTTATAATGCAGAATCCAGACCTATTTAAATTGCACATGTGGGCTGGTGTCTCTCTATGCCATCTCAAAGTCAGATTCTCACAGTGGGGGAAATACCTACTAAAATGTCTCAATTTACCTTCAGGTCTTTCTTGTAATTACCCATACCACCTTTACTAATTACCAAAAGCTACATGAGGGTTAATGAATAAGGTTTCTTTGTACAGATCAACTCCTAACTTGATTAAGCTGCCAGGTCACTGGCAGCTGTACCACACACTGCAGAAGACACATCCAAAATACGGTCATAAGGCTCCTCAGAGGAAACAGAAGTGTAGCTGTGTGAGGCATCAGAAGACTTTACTTCAAAAATGCAAGCAGCAGCATTAGTAACACAAATAGAAGACATTTGTTGCTATGCCCTACGTAGTCATTGCTTTAATACTATACCCATCTGTTTTTAAAAGCTCTTTCTATTACGAGATATGCAAGAACCATTGAACTAACATCACTGAAATCTCAAATTGCAACTAATGCAGTAGGCACATGGCTTCCTACAACAAGGAGATACTGTGAGACATCTACCGCAAATTGGCAGTGGGTGAACTGCATGGTGTTCACAGAGAATAGACCTCAAATCTGTCATGCTCAAAGAACACAGGTAGTCACATCTTTAGTCAAGTGTACAGTAAGACAACCCTTCTATGATACTGGACCAAAAAAGACTGCAGAAGTTAGAATAACATTTCAAATCATTTGCTTAAATGATGCCTAATGTAACATTGGTATGCAAGTACTCAGAACACTGCTGTTAACAAGTGTCACTGCCCAATCTGAGCCAAGGTACTGAGCCATGTTTGGCTCATTCAGTAATGACAAGTTTGGCAACAAATTCAGTAAGGACAGCCTAGGTTTTACTTCGTCTTCCACGCCTCTTCCAGACATAGCCTCCCATGTACCATGGTCCTTGACTATCACTGTTTCAAGTCAAAATATTCACATAGACTAACGCCAGTTTTCATTTAGAGTAATATACTGAAGTGCAAATGAAGGCAGTTGAGGAAACATTTTCATGCACCATTCAACTGTTCCTTCTGCAGGGTAACAGCCTTCAGGAGGGTGCTAAAGTCAGAATGCTAGGAGTGGCAACTCCAGCAGCCATGGTTTTAGCTGACACAAAATACACTTAAGCTATACCATCAGCAAGTCAACATTTTAACTCTTAGTTCTCTGCATTTTTCTGCTTGGAAAATAGGAGAGGAAATAAAATCAATAAATTCTTTGAACATACTTGTCAGCGCTGTTAATGCCCAAGGAATGCACAGTATATTGTTTAATATTAGATGACTCAGGGGACAGATAGCAGGATACCTGATTTTTCATTTAGAGCGCATTGTCTAAGCTGACCCTAAACAAACAGAAATCCTACCCCCAACAGCTGTTTAATGCCTTAAAAAAACCACAAAGGACTCTGCTTTAGTTCCTATAAAGACGTTCATGTAACAAAGAACAGAACGCCACGGCAACTGGTGTTCTCTGAAGAAACTCTAGTTTGAATGGAGGCCGAGACTAATCTACCCTCCTGGTTCCACATGAAGTCCCTACCTGGAAGAGATGACAGTAATTTGTGAAGAACTTATGAGGGAATCTCTAACAGTAACTACAATAGCTCTGTGTGCATACAGGGAGAAAGAGAATTTGTTCCCAGTGCACTGTCTGACACTGCTCACAAGCACACTAAGCCCAACAGAAGAAACACTGTAAAGAACAGAGAGAAAAAAGAAAAAAAAAAAGCGTGCCTTTAAAGCCGCGAAGTTCTGGGTACAGCACTGAAAGGTTCAAATGCCCCTGCTTTGGTATGTTAAGGTACAACCTCTTGGTCAGCACTACCAGCTTAACTTGTGAACAACTACAAGGAATCAGTCTGGAAGCTCAAAATCTAAAAAACCTTTTGTTAGGAAAATAATAAAACAGACACAAACCTGAAAGACTCCAATACTCCTGCTGCGGTAATAACATGCCATATATTACTGCTATGCTTCACGCTAGAGGAAGATTGCCTTTACACACATATGCAGACAGTAAAATCGTAACAAATGAAATACAGCTGCAGGTGCAAGATGTGCCAAGAACTATACTTTAGGTCAACATCTTATCTCTGGTTATTTCTGGGTATTTCAGATCATTTATCCATTTCTCATCTTCCATTTATTCTGTATTAGTCACCTCCAGTACATTCCTCCTGCATTTTATTGTACAAGTGTCTGGACCCTAAAGAAATTGCATTTCCTCTTTGGAAAATGATATACAGAAAATTGCCACTTCTTGTACCAAATCTTCTATAGACTCCAATTTAATTTGAACTAATTAATCAAAAAAATTTCATCAACTTCCTGACTCTGTGCATTTCAGTTTACAACTTTTAACTCAACACTGAATAAAATGATTCATAAAAGGTCTCTCTCATTCTGCAGAATAATGTCATAAAAACCTTCTAAGAGAAATACTGACTGAGAACAGTGACTCTTCTATACCACAGGATTAAGCAATGGTATGAATGGACTATCAAGGACACCAGGTGATCCAAAATTAATTTTCAACCTCAATTATTCCTCTTGACAATCTAGACTGAATGCAAGGATTCTTTTTCAGGAAAATATATCCTTGCATTAATGGTATCTAAAATTAATGAACTTGAAAACAAAACAAAATCCCCCTAAATACAGACCAACTAAATTCCTTGAAAGCAACATCAGGATTTAATTTCTCCACTGTCTCAGAGAAAATGAAGGCTTTACTCTACTTACATACATTTTAACAGCAACCTGTTTTCTTGAAGGCATAGAATTTATGGTAATAGATAACTAGCAACAAATGATGAAAACTCCAAAAGTTAAAGGTCTTCATTTTGTTGCCAAGATGAGGTATCAGGTTCTGAGAGGAACAGAATGTGTGATCCTCCCATTAACACAGCGGCACTCTCACAAAGCAGGCATGCAAAGCAGCGGAGCAGAACATCGCCAAAGGTCACAGTGAAAAAAAAATTTAAAAAATCATACACCACCCCTAGAGGATTATCATCATCATTTTAATTCTCAGAGGGTATCTGAAACTTGTGTTACAGTATTTGATCTGTGCGGCCTCATTATACTGACAACATTTCCAACAGAAAAACTGTCTAAGAACTTCATGCATACAATTAAAATACCCTCCAAAAGATCTAAAAAGTTGCAATAGGAGTTGTAACTCTCCCTTCCTAACCCAAAGAGTGTGTCCTACAGTGGAAACTTCCAAGGTATATAATAATAATGACAGCAGAATAAAATCTGTTTTTCTTGCAACTATGCCTTCCTATCAAAGCTGCAAACACCACTGTGTAACAAGCAAAAGATGATGGTAAATCAAACTAATACAAAGAGAAATATAACCAAAATTTTTTAAAAAATTAAAACTTTTAAGTAATTTCAAAGATTACAGCTGTGTTCTACATTTGTAACATATAATAATGTATTTGTTTAGTTCTAATTTATTCACTCCTTTCAACCAGGAGGAAAAGTGAAAGCCTGGCTGATTTAAATTTTATAAACTAAATAAACCATAGAGATGAGATTTTTTTCTTCTCTTTAGTTTCTGTTAATTACCATAACTTTCTATGTACATTGTTAACAACCAGAGAAAATAAGTCCCTGAAAGAATCATAGCTTAAATTTAAGGGAGCTGCTTATCTGGCATCTCCAAGTGACTGATCCTGTCCCACTGGAAGCAATAAGAGTGTCACTAATCACTGCACCTAACAAGTATAGGACAAGGCTCCTGTTTATTAAATATGCTGGACCACATGAAATTTCAATTCTGAACAATAATTCTCCCCAAATTACGACTTCACCAATTTATAGGGAAGAAAATAACCCTTTGGTAATTTTCACTTTTGGCCAAAAGTGAATGTGCTTTAAGAAACAAAGAAGCCTAGAGTAATTAAAAAGTAATGACTTTTTCTTTGTCCTCCCTATATAAAGGAGCCTGAGGGAAGATATACTGGACTAGTACCTTCTCCTTCCCATAAACTGATAAAATAGCTAAACATTTAGGAGTAATGTGCTGACCCCGAAGCTCCCGGTCACTACACTCAATTCCTTATATCAAAGAAATTGTAAACGTGGTAAATAGCAAGTTTCCTGGCTTAGAAATACATCAGATAAAGTCCCTCTATCATACTCCTTTCTCTCTCCCTCCCTCCCCCATTCTCTCTCCATCTGCTGCCCTCTTGGGAAGGGAGTGCTACACTTAATGGCTGTGTGCTTTTAAGTCTAATGTGCTGGATATAAGTTAATGCCCAGTACAGTAAGTGGGGGCTCTGCTACAAGGGAGCCTCCAGAACTGTTTTTTTCCTTGTCAACATCCAGTGGAATCTCTGTAGCCCTAATGTCAAGCAGTATACAAGGAAAAGAGTCTGGGAATATGAAATTCACAACCTGTGACAAAAAAATAAATCTTGCAAGATACCACAGAACACAATCACTTAAACAATCTTTTGGTAAAAACAGGAGAGAGTTCAGATTTTCTTATTTGTCTCTCCCCTCAACATAATGATTTAAAATTTAGAAAATACACCCATAATAAAATAGGGCATATAAAAACAGGGGCAAGAATTTCCCTGTCAGCAGAGAGTACACAGGCAAATTCTGTTGACAGCATTCTGACCTGCAAGACCAGAGAAAGAAGTAACATGAGTTTGATCCATCAGAATTATGAAGTGGACAACTCTATTTGGGGATTACAGGTTGACTTGCTCTCTAGCCATCCTCTCTGCCCCCACCGCAAACGCTTCAGCACCAGCACTCAACACCAATGCTCATCCACCACCTGCACTTTGTTTCAACCAGCTTTCATGCAGCAGATCCCGCAAGATACATGCAGCTGATGTGCCAGAAGAAATCTCCAGGTTTATGGAGGTTAAGACCAAGCTTTACGGTTAATTTTTCAGCAGATAAATATAATGACTGCAACTCCAGGTACCTAAGGTTTATTGTCTAGAATCCAGGCTTGCAGTTTTCTGCTCTAACCGCTTGTTACTGCTCCGGGCATGGTATTACCTACTGTACAGGTTACTGTGTACAAGATTATATACGCTTTTGTTTGAAAAAGGCATCCAACTAAAAATCATTCCACGAACTCTAGTCTCATTTACTACAGGACAGAATCTGTTTGACTTCAGTGTTTCAAATGCACGTTTTGGCCACAGCTTCATCATAATTAAAAACAACCACATACAGCATCACAAAACTTGCCCTCTGCAATGTAAGACCTAAAAATTGCAATTGTAACGGCCCACATCAGAACTGAAAGTAAATGAGCAACACCTTAATTTCCAAATGCTATCAAACAAGCTCTTTATATCTTCTGAAATATCTTCTATGAAATACGTGCAGGTGTATATGCAGACATGCTTACCTCCTTCCTCTATTTTGCACTGCTCTGCACACATACAAATTACAGAAAAGATCAGAAAGCCAGTATCAGGCCTCCTGCAAGCAAATATAATCACAATAAAGTCCACAAAACAACAACTGGATGTGCCAAGTATGATTTAAAACACTAGAAACAAGCAGCCATTGCGTCAAGGACCAAAACGCACTGGAAAACTTTCTAGGGACTTGGAAAACCTGGCATGCATTAAGAGGTGAATGATTTTACCATGTAAGACTGAAGGCCTTCCTGTCCAAAATGAGCACTCCACTTTCTCGGGTACCACACATCACTTGGGGCAATGCAAGAAAAGAAACAAATCCCTACAACAAACTTTACTGTATCTTCAAAGAAGTAACTTTATAGGTTGCTGTAAGAGCTGCATGTTTTAAAGAAACCTCCCCACCTCACTGTATTTCTGCTATGCCTAAAAACATTAATTTTCTCGAGTTATGCCATGACATTTTACAGAATTCAAAATAAAACTAATCAGGTGCTTTTTGGGGGGAAGGAGACACACTGGCCTGCATTTCTAGATTTTTCCATAGACACCCATGTTATGCAACTGACTCAGAAATTAAGCCACCTCCAGTATCTCAAGATTGGAAGTATAAACTCAAAAAGTAACCATGCAACATTCAGTACAAAATCGATGTTTCTCACCAACAATTCAGCCCTCCTGAAATAGTCCTGCATCCAACATAAGTAAACTGCATGTAGTAATTTAACATAGATTTCTAAATCCATATTGTTTACTGGGCCCTCTTTTACTTATTTGTCCCACAAGTTAAAGTTATTCAAACAAGGATTTGTAAAATAAAATAATATGATGCGTGCTAGGTAGGTGTCGGACTTTCCCTGGGCTTGGAATAGTCATTCACCACAGGGGACAGGCTCTCTCACTGCTGCTGGCAGGGAGGACCAGTCTCATTCTGCCACTAGGAGAAAAACAGGAGCCAAAAACACTTTACGATGAGATTTCCAGTATGGACCCTGCAAATTGTGTAAAGTATTAACTCTTTATTGGAAATCTATGCTCTAGAAGTTGTTTCATGAGATAAATTGCACTCTCACCCTTCAAGCATAACACAAAAGCAAGAATCTGCTGCTAACACAATATCCCAACTGTCTTGATATCTTTAGAAAAAAAAAGAAATTGCAAGCTTCCCATACAATATCCTCATTATAATGTACATCCACCATTTTTCCATAACTACTTCCCAGCAAAGAACTCTCTCAGTGATCAGTCTCCCTCCAGCACAGGGTACAGTGGTAGGGACAGCTGCTGCAGAAAGCCTCCCTGCTCTGATCCCATCACACACCTCCTGGAAGATAAGAACACACTGTATATGGTACATAGATATGAAACTGCAAGTCAACTGTCACTCAGTATGACTGACCATTAAATTTCCTACATAGGTAATACTGTAACATAGAATCAGATCATGTAATGAAAATATTCATTTGCGGCACTGAGTTACTGAAACAGGCCTTACAATTAAAATACTCATTACCCGAAGGCTTCTTTAAATGATTAATGCAGCATAGGAGAATATTAACATACACATGCATAAAACCCAAACCTTTTTCGTTCTTTCTCCCTCTCAGGGCTTACCACAGGGGACAGACTGACTCCACCAGGCAGTGTTTTTTAACAGCACGATTTCATCAATGAAGAAGGTAAAGAACTGTCCCCCTCCTCCCATTCTTGCTTGCTGGCTGATCCATACATTCACTGCACTCCTACCTGTGCTGCCCACCCCCATAACCCACTGCTGCTGAGGCTACACCAAGGAGGAGATCACTGAAAGTAGCTCATTGGAAAATATAAAACCCACACCACTGAAAGGACATATGTAACCCACACCTTCTTAGCAGTATGATCTATACGGCAGCTTCACAAAAGACTCTGCTGGCTCTACTGGGGAGGTGGCAAAGAGTGTAGCACAAGCAGAAGCCAACAGCTGGGGAGCAGCAGGTTCAGTGCTGCTGTCTGTGTATCAAGGAATTTCCCCCATTCCAGCCTTGCAAGTAACCTACAGGCAGAGCTTTTTACAGTCAGACAACTCCTTATCCCACACTGAAGGATTGACTGATTGATTTTGATAGGTACGAAGACTGCTCGGTCAGTCTCTTCCCACTAGCACTAGAGGTAAAGGGTTTTATCACCAGTTTAAACAGACCTGGCTTCCATCTTAGAACAGGGCAATCCAGAAGTATAGTAAATAATAGGGCTATGGTGACAAAAAATATTTTAAACCTATCCTACAATAATAATAATAATAATAATAATAATAATAATAATAATAATAATAATGGCACTTCTACAGTATCAGCCTTCTAAGGATGTCGGAAGACTTTTTTAAAGGCAGGTTGGTATTATTACTTTTTACAATGACAAAAAGAAAGGTCAGAAACATAATCAAATTTTCAAGAGTTTAGTGTATTATGACAACGCTGCATAAACACAAGGGCCTAAATTTGAGTTCTAATTACTGAGCTGCAATCTCTGAACCTTATATTACCACTGTGTGAACATTTCATATTCAGCATGCTCCACTCAAGCATCTCAGAAGACTTTAAATGTAAGCGTATTCTCATTAAAAAGTTTCATTCTCATTTAATGTGTAAAACTTAACTTTAGAACTTATTTTATGCTTAGATTTTGCAAAATCAGTAACTTAACTGTTAAGGTCAGTAGAAATTTCATTATTTAAACTCACACAGACATATGCACACGCTCTAGTAACACAGTTCTCTTAATGACGGTTAAAATTAGCATCTTTGCAAGGTGGTGTCTATTGTCCTTTTGCAGGAGAATCAGAAAATGCAATCAGTTCATTGCACTCTTCTTGAGTGGGGACTATTTATTTTGGGACAGCTGTAAGGATTTGCAGCCACAGCTGCCAGCCTCACCACCTTTCTGCTGGAACGCCCATGCCACAGCAAGGAGGGCTCAGCTGCTCCAGGGCAGCTGCTGAATGCTCACCGCTGTCAGCTTACTAAAACCAGGTTTTACTTAACTCATCAGGTTGTGAACTGCTGCATTTTGATAGCCACCCATGCAACTGAGGGACCAGTGAGGGAAAGGAGACTACAACTGCATAAAGGTAAGCTGAGCGTGAGCCATGACCCCAGTAAAAATCCCTGTGTCCAGAAGTAAGGCTCAAGTTTTAACTACATTCATTCAACGTATTTATCTTTTCATTATTAGAGCTTACATGTAACTTAACTGTTTGAAGGAGAACTGTTTTTTTATTTATTTAGAAAAATAAGTAGCGAAAAGGAACTTAGGTGGTCACAAGCTATGTACACTTCTGTAAGAAGCGTTCTTAATGAACTCGGCAACGATTTGCATCAAAATGATGATCCTCACCTCACTGGCATCAACTGAAACAGTCTGCCTAGTCACAGTAGGTACAGCTAACCAGCTTCAAACTGAATCTCTGTAGTCTCTCCATCAATATTATCACACGTATGAACTCCACTATTCTGTAAATGTCAAAGGAGTCCGTATTCTACTAATGCCACCTCTCTCCCCTGCTCCTAAATATCACACACCCGATACAAAACAAAAGTTAAGGATATTACAAATCAAATGCATGATTTCCCACTAATCTCAGTGGGAGTTTATAAAACCCATCAAATGCAGGATGGTCTCCCCAAGAAAAAAAAAAATATTCAAGATCCTGTTTCTCAAGGTTAGTAGTCTAATAAGATCTCTGGGATTTACCAATTTAAGGCTCCATCACAGTTCAAAATTTTTTCTTATACGATTATTCAGTTATATTTTTATATTACTACTATTATTATATATACACATTTACACACCTTCATATATTTAAATACTTTTTTCAACTATACACACATAGTTCTTCTAATATAAAATGCTGTTTATACTCTTTGTTTTAAAATAAGAATATCCTCATAGGGAATTACTGCAGTACAGAAAAGGCAGTAAAATTATATAGTTACAGATTGTTCAATGTATCTCCAGGTATGCATAAACTAATTTAGAAGACTTTTGCTCTGGCGCAGAAACCTTTTTTTTTTTTTCTTACTCCTTTACTATTGATTTAAACCACACCAGAGTTTTTACTCTATGTATCCTAAAAACAAGCGACCAAGCCATTCTGGGGACCCCAGAGGCAAGCTAGTGAACTCCTCCAAAAGGCTCAGCCTGCAGCAGTTTGGGCTACAGCTACTTTACCTCCATCAAACTCCCTCACCCTCCCCATCTGGCCCAGTTGAAATAGGCATTTTAAACAACAAATACACAAAGTTTATTTCGCTTTTGTTTGCTTGTTTGTTTGTTTTTCCCTGAAAGTAAATGGTGTGTCATACCCAAACAGGAAGATTTTTGTCTCTGGTTAAAACTCAATATTTTTCCATCCGGATTTGTTCTACTTTCTTTTCAGCTCCTTTCCACTGGACTAAGGGAAAAAAACAGGTGAGACATGAAGGTTCTACAAAACTAAGCCTCAGTAATTCCTGGTAAATTGAAACTGTTTAAAGACAACCGTGGAGGCTGTTGTAAAGCTGTGGAGTTGAAAGAAGAAATTAAAAAAAAGCGAACATCCTAAGCAAATGACAGATATACCTGATGAATCCAATTACCTTCTAAGTTCAGTAATTTTTACTTTTTTCCTACTGTTTGCTTCCAATAGTAGAAATTCTCTCTATCCTCTCTCCTTTGAGGCTGCAGTTTCACAGGAGGATGCCTCCAGCAGCTCCTCCCACAGTTGCTCATCCTCCACCCTACTGCTGCTCCTGGTATCCTTGGCACTACTGTCCATGGCCTCATACAGAACATCTCAAGGGACCTAAAAAGGCTTACAAGTCTTTTTTTTTTAAAAAAAAATAAAAACAAAACCCCACCTTTATAATACTTGGCAGCCCTAAACCAAATAAGCAACAAGCATTTGCCTCCTTAAGTCACAATTTCTGACAAAACATGGGAAAGTATGAAGGATTGTGGGAGAATAATAATTATTAAGAAGCAAAGGCAGGCACACTATAATTGTTATTATTTTGCAGCTGCCCTTCAAAGCAGGGAGCTAAGGTGATGTAGTTAATTAAAACTAACTGAAAGTAAACATGACTTAGCATTCACATACAAACATTTTATAACATCTTCAGAAAATAAGTGAAACCTGTGGTGGGAGCACTACTTCAAGATAACAAAAAATTTAGCATTGTATTCCTTTACCCAAAATAATTGTACAGTATCTTTAGAACACTTGTTCAAACATTAATTAGTAGAGAAATAAAACACAATGACCGGAGAAACTGATTTAAAATTTGGTCAGAGCCAAAGTAACTGCCAAAATTGCTGTCACAGCCAGCCCAAGCAAAAGAGCTTCCACACACTGTTATTTTCCGGATAGCACACTTCAACAGATGCACCAAGAAGTGCTGGTGTAAAAATACAAATAAAGATGATATCAAAAGAGAACTGTACCCCTGGTGCTCAAGCTACATGACACTGTCACGTGAAAGGCACAAAATGGAAGCGGGAGAAAAAGCACAGGACACGTCCCCCATGAAACCAGCAGCTGAATGCCAGTAGTGCTTTAACCACCAGGTTTACACCGATGATATTCCAGACTCTCCATTTACTTTGTATGAGAGTCAAGCCCAAAGGATACTGGAATCAGAAATGGCTCAGTATATGCCAAGAAGCCAGTTTTCACCTCTGCATGTGAAGGTGCATACCCAGAAAGAAATTACTTTTAAAAACATTATTTCCTTTCAGAAAGAACATTGTCCTTAAACTGCACCCAGTCAGTGATTTGTGGCATGCAGCAGGGCCCTGTAGCAACATACTGCCCTGCTATTCACATACATGTTGTAATGCTCAGTTTCTGTGTGGCTTTATTCATTTTTTATCACCCCATGATTTTTTAAATATTTTTTTCACTAGAGGATAAAACCTCCACAAACTCCTTCTTAAAAGAAAGTAAAAAAAAAAAAAAAAAACCAAACAAGCCAATGCAAGCATTATTTTAAGACAGCAAAAAAAGAAAGCAGACTGTAAAACCAAATCAGATCAATCAATCCTGGCAGCTGCAACAAAGTGGCACTAGCAAAGATACAACAGGGTACAAAGATCACAGTTTCCACGCTAACTGCTTTCCAATTTTCTGTTCATTTTCATGCTTGATGACTGCATATTTCAAAAATATGCAGGCTTCTATATAAAACACTGGGAAGACAAGCAAGGACCCCCTCTGAAGCCCTCAGACGCTCTAGCCTCTCCTCCCCAGAAATAACTCTACCGCTCTCCCCAGAACACATACCCACAGCCACAGTCGCATCTTCGCTTCCTTGCTTTCCTCAATCTACAACTCTACACACCTGGTAGGATCCTGTCATTTCTTCATGAACAAGTTTTCTAAAATTCATCACATGCTATCTGTCTAAATATCTACAGGTGAACTCACCTCCCGCACAGCACCATTGTCTTCTTTGCTTTCACTGTATATCTAAGACTAATTCCCTTCCAGTTTTTCTCAGTTTTGACCTCCCTTTCAGTATGCCACACCCTTCCTTGAAACCAAATTACTGATCTTAAGAAAGCTGCAATATTCCAGTTAAAAATCCTTTAAAATCCTGTCACTATATTGTAAATGACAGTTTCAGTATTTATTTCAGTTATACAATCCCTCTAAACAAGTAAAATACCTTCCAAGATGTCTTTCAAGTCAACATCCTTTCCTAAACACACAAATTATTAGGGAAGTAGCTGTATAAATGTTTGTGAGCTTTTGAAACAAACCGTAAGTAATTGTTACAGTGTTGAATGCCACAATTCCTTGGTCTTAACAGCAGCCCCCACTGAAATGAAAGTCAGTAAGAAGGGGCTCTTTAAAATTATTCTCTAAATTTCTTTTGTTCATTTGTTCTGAATTCTTTCTCTACATAGAGAATAGTCAGAAGTGCAGTCTGGAGTGCCATGGAAATTTGCTGACGAAAGGTCTGAAAAGTGAATCAAGAAATGGACGTATTTCTAATAGAAAAGTTACATCATCATTGCACTAATAAATCAAATATAACAGATGAAAACTTTTTCCACCTTGAGAGGTCACATGCACCACAGACACTCCAGCATCCTTCCCAAAGTTGCCTTTAGGAAGATTGTAACCACATGAAATCCTATTAGAAGGTGCTGAACTCCGACATTGTGACTCTTCCGGCAGGCTTCTACATAACAAAAATGCAATGAAGTTCCATACAACTTTTCCCCCTCTTATTATGCAAAATCCTTATCAAATTCAATAGTGTGACAGCGTTCAAAACCCTGACTAACAATGGCACGCGGGAGGTCAAGAGATGCCGTCTTTGTTTTAGTTCCACGTGATTTTCAGTCTATTAATGTAAAAAGAAAAAGAACCTTCACAGAAATACCGATAAAGATCAACCCTAACTAAACAAAGGGAAGGAAATTCAGAGTTAAAGCTGGTACTTAGCTCTCCACACAAACCATTGTGCCTAGGTCACACAATACCCAGGAACAAGAAGGTGAGGCAAGAAGCCTTCAGCTCCCCACTTCCCAAGCTTTTATTGGTTTAAGGTCGGGCCAGGGATGTCGTTTCAACGCCGTTATTCGTATTTCTCGGGAGGAACCGCCGGGACTCCTTTGTGCTGCGGGTTGCGAGTGGAATGCAGCATGCGGCACACGTTCCACTCGCAACCAGGAGGACAAAGGATTCAGTGATCGGGGGGACAATTAGTCCCAATTAGGCCTATTTCGCAGCTGAGTGTAAGGGCTGGGGGGAAGGGATCTTAAATTTTAAAGCTACGAGTCCCTCAGGCGAGTTAAAGTGAGATCGGTGAAGTGACAAGTCCTGGGGAACGCACCCTCGGAGTCACCGCTGGGCAAGTTCCAGGCAGAGGGAGGGGACGGAGCAGGGTTTCTCCAGCTCCCCAGCTAAGAGATTCGACAACCGTCTCGCCCGCTAGACCAATTTTTCCAGTTTTCAGCCCACTCCTCCCAGTTCTAAGGGATGCTCAGACACACAGGAGGTCACGCACAAAGGCAGTGGCAGGAATACTCACATGTGCACGTGCGGAGGCTGGAACCTGCTCTGATTGATGTTGTAGTGTGTAAACGCCTGCGTTGGGTTGGAGCTGTATTCATCCACCGTTATGGTAACTTTGCCTTGTGAAGGAATTCCATGAGCCATCCTTCCTCCTTATGGACATGAGCAGCTCACAACTTCCCAAGGCCAGGAGCGAGGTAGGGCATCGTGTTCCAGGTGGCTCCCGACTCCGAGCAGCTCCTCATCAACTCCGTGGACCTCTGCCAGGAGAGAAAGAAAACACACACTGCTATAAATTGGAAGGAGATGTAAACATACGCAGACGTATTACTCTAGCCTTTCCCGATTTCCATGCAAAGATCCTTTTCGGTATTTTTGATGTACCCAACACCCAACTCTCTAAGCGTTACTAATCACATATCTTTTTTTAACTATGTCATCATTTAACTCCATCATCATTAAATACATCCAAAGGATAAATGCTTAAAATAAGGCTTTATCTTCAGAGGGCGGAGAAGATCTGTGTTGAAAGCCCCAGTTATATACTCGACATTTACTAATCTTGATTTTAAAAACATCTTGTGCTAATGGCAACCATGAACATTAACAAGTGAACCCAGTTTTCCGAAGGACAAATGGCTTTCCACAAATGCGCACGCTTGTCTTCAAATCCCTGTTGTAGCTTTATGAAATAAGTTACAACTGAGAGACTTCGGAGAAGCTGTTGCAAAGCAGAAAATCTTGCAGTTGCATAGCCAAAGACACACCCAAACATCTTGGAATCCAAGTATTTATCTTTCTAATATCTAGACAATGTTAACAGAACATCTACACCTGTTACAGCGCACTAACAATGAAACTGGTTTGGATTCATCACCAGACAGTAACGATTTATCTGACAGGTTTAAGTGCAATTTTATGCATAAATATTTCTGCATAAGATTAACGGAACATGCTCTTCCCTCTATCTTTCACTTCTTCAAAGCGCTCTTAAACACATTGTGCATCAATACTGGATGCATTCTATAACACAAGCGTAAACCCAATAGCCAGAACTCCCAAACCTGATCTCTATTGAGTTCCCCACATAGAGTCTGAGCTTCAATTTCTTCAATCGATAAACCGAGGATACCTCAGCTGCTTTCCTTTCAGAGGGACTTGGTAAAAATTGATAAGCTGATGCTCAAAGAACCCTTTCAAGACAAGCAACTCTTTAAAGGCCCTATTTAGGAGACAGATGTTCAGCTGGGACACGTCATCCTAGCTGCAAGCACTTGCGTGAAGTCATGGCTCTTCGCCATCAGTTGATCCCCTTTTAGTTGCCACATGCAACAGTGAATTTTTCATATCTGGTGTGTAATTCACAAAAGTAAATCAGTGCTTACTGGGAAGACAAAGAGATAGGAAAGAGAAGAAAATTACTTGAGCCCTGAACATCAAAACTAAGAAGTATTTTTCCAATGTGATTTTCCCAGGCTTCTCTTAGCTCCAAGATATAAATGTGTTTGCCATGTGTAACATTAAACAATTGGAATCTTTGATTTGTATTCAAAATATATTTTTAATACAAAGACTAATTTCCAGTTTGGCATGAAGCACGATAAAAATGCCCTGCAAATGGCAGATGGCCTGCTATAGGCCATTTATTTTACTATTTTACAACCTCAGGCCTATACAGGCTTCCATATGTTAGTTGGGTTAAGACATTCTGCAACCTTCATTCCAGTAATTGGCTTCTATCCTTCATCTTCTTTATTATTAGAGAAAAAAAAATATATGAAGATGAAACTAAACCATAAAGTTCCCATTTAAAAACAAAGTCACTAGTAAGACATTACAACTCCATAACCGAGGTTATAGTCTGGTCTTTGCACTAACCTTCTCTACTAAGAATAAGCACAATAGTTCCAGGAGTAAAAATTAGCAAGGTGATCTTTACTAAGCCAAACCTTTGCCGTGTTAGACATGATGTAAGATGTGTGCAACAACCACTTACGAATTGTAGCAGTTACCATACCAAGTCTGCAGCTGTTTCCTTAATTTCCCTTACAATTATATTTTAGTGTTATTTTGCATAACAGTAAAACACAACACCTGCTTCAAACTGCAGTCCCGTTCCAAGCACTGTAATTCTTTTGAGATAGAAACTACCAAGAGTGTGCGACACAGAGCAGCATAATTGCCCTGCACTGAAAAGTAAATACAAATGAAAACATCTTCCTGTTAGAGAAATGACTGTCATTAACTAGAATGCTAGCCATCAAAGCTCCCAGGAAAAAAAAATATCCAAGTTTTTCTTTTACACAGCAAGAACTTCAGCATCTGCATAATTTAAGAAGTAGTGTGAAAATTACATGCCCAATGTTATTTTTTCACAATTAGAAGCTACAATGTAAACCAACGCGTTAAATCGACAACAACAAAAATGCTTGGGCTTTCAGAAAAGCTAAATCGCACTATTTTCAGTAATCTAACACAAGCAAGGTCAGAACATTACATTTCATATTATAGTTTACTCTTGGCAAAAAATCCAATTTGTTCATGCGAGTGAATTATACATAAAGATAATAAGCATTTTATACAAGGTTTATAACAATTCATGTTACAGAAAGAAATTACAACTAACTGGCATAAAACGAATGACAAGAGGATACTTGAATAGCTGCATTAAATACTTTAAAGTTGACTTTCAGTAAGATTGTAAGTATATAAACTGCAATTGCTTCCCACTGTTCCAATCTTTAATCTTAACAACAAATCTCTACACTTAAATTAAGACAGAGCCGAACAAAGCATCCTTTTAAAACGAAATTCAACCACAAATGATGGACTGCAAAAAAAGTAAAATTTGAAGCTGGCTCCTCTGTCAATTCCCTGATTTCTATTTAGCGCTCCGTGGAGTGCTAGAGCTCACCTACCAGCAGTATCTTAGTTTTTAGCTTCTTTACTGGGGACTTCTCCGAGGAAAACATCAAAAAAGGAGCCGAACACTTCAAAACTTTAAAAACAAATTTATTTTAGGCCCCAAGGAAAGGCTACTTTGAATCACTACCGTTCTTCTTTCTCCAGCTGCAGTCACTCTTCGAGGTGAGTACAAAAGAATCAAAGTTGCATTATTTTTCACATCGACCAAGTAAAACAACGTGCAAAAACTGCTCCGCAAGACGTGGAAGACGCAAGTATGGGTGTATTGAAAACCTAAAGGAAGATTTCTTTTTTTTTTTTTAATGTATAGCATTTTTCCCCAAATACAGCCGATATCCTGGGAGCAACAAACCTTTTCCAGCGCGGCTCCGCACCGACTGCGAGGCAGGGGATGCGCTATTGGAGACATCTGCTCAGTTTTACAGGTAGAAACCAGCACTTTTTCATAAAAGGGCTGGCACAAAGTTGGGCGCAGCCGATTTCACAGCAGCCTCCTCCTGCCGTGTCACAAAACTCTCTCAGGATCCGCACCGAGAAGTGGTTTTAAAGCGCGACGTTACATTTCTCGGGGAACCCCCCCCCCCGACACAAGCCCTGAGTGTGCACAAGCGGAAAACGTATTTCCACCCCCCTCAAAATAAAATATTTACGCCTTCCTCATCTGAATTTCAAACATTTGCCTTCCGGTTGTAGAAGGAGGAAAAAAAAAAAAATTAAAAAATATGAAAGGCAAGAGGCGGAAAGGGTTAATCCCGTGTCAACACCTCCCGCTGACACATCCACTGTCCCGACAGTGTCACCGCGACCCGACACGCCGCATCCCTCCCCCCCCGCATCTCCCAGCGCGGTGACTGAGCAGCTGCCCCGCCGGCCCCCGCGATGCTGCGCGCAGCTCGGGGGTTAACTCCGCGCTCCAGCCTGACCCCCCGCTCCCAAGGCGGAGGCAGGAGAGCCCGACCCCGTTCTTTTCCCACCCTCCCTCCGCCGGTACCTGGGCTCCCCGCCGCTCCCACCTCCGCCGGCTCCCGGGCCGCCCCGGTCGCGGCCCCGTGGGGCGCCGGGCTCGCCCCCTTCCCCCCCCCCCCCCCCCGGTGATTGATGGCTCCGGGTGGCCAATGGCCCCGTCCCGGCGTGTGCCGCAGCCCCCGCCCCGCTTGCCACCGAGGGGGCATTTCTGCAATTGCCAGACGATACGTGCCACGGCGCACAAAGTTCACATCACCCCCCGGCTGCCACGGAACAGAAATTATTATATTTTTTGGCGGGGGGGTGGGGGGGGGAGAGGATGCTCGGGGGAGGGACGCGATAAACTCCACCGCGGGCGAGCTGGGGTGGGGGGGGGGATTCCCGCTGGATTCTTTATTCCGGTGATGCCAACCTCGCCCCCACCCCAGAAGCTTTGCAAGTGCTTCAGGCCTCCGGGATCAGGGTTTCGAAGCGAAACGGAGAGGGGAAGCGTTACCCGCGTTACTTTTGCAGCGTGTGTGTGTGTCCCCCTCCTCCAGCGCGCACCCCCCCCCCCCCACACACACACCCCCCGTCCCCCCCCGGGGCTGCCGCTCGCCCGCTGGCCCCAGCCCGCACAATGCTGACCGGCCTACGCCCCCGGCCGCTCGCAGGGCGCCCCCCGAGCCCCGGGGCCGCGGGCAGGAGCGCCGAGGGCAGCGGGGGCACGGCCGGGGGGGGAGCGGGGCAGGGCGGGCAGCGCCGGGAGAAAAAAAAAAAAAGCCGCCCGGGCTGCGGGGAAGGACCCGACCCGACCCGACCCGGCGGGGGAGGCGGAGAGGAGCGGGCGGGCAGTTCTTCTCCTTATTATTGTTTGCAGAAGGCTGTCCCCGGCGCCGCCCGCCCGGCCCCCCCCCCCCCCCATGACACGGCAGCTCTCCCCCGCCGCTTTGTGCCGCCCCGGGGCCGCTCACCTCCCTCCCTGCGCTCCGTCCGGCTCGGGGATGCGCCGCTGCTCAGCGGGGCCGCTCCATGGGGCGGCGGGGGCGCGGCCGGGGCAGAGCCTGCGCCCGACCCCGCGGCGGCGCCCGGCGGCCTCGGCAGCGGTGCGGGCGCTGCAGTGAGCGGGGCTGCCACTGGGGTCAGGGAGCAGGAAACGCGGCGGCTCCACACACACACACACACACACAGACACACACACACACACACACGGCTCCTCCCGCCGCCTCGCACTTCACCCCCTCCCCGGGCACGGAGGGAGGAATCGCTGCCGCCTTTCGCTCCCCCCCTCCAGCCGGGGTCGGGGGCAGCGCCAAGGGCGATGCCCGCCGGGACCCCCGGGGCAGCGCAGCCCGCGCTCGCCTCTTCCCCTGCCCGACGCAAATAATAAAATAAATAACAACAATTTAAAAAAAAAAAATCCTCGAGACGGGTGTTCACGTCTTCCCCCACCTTTCATCGCTAGGTATTACCGCTCCGCTCCTTGTGCAGCCCGGCTAACCTCAGCAAACATAAAGAAACAGCCGCTGCGGGGTCAGCCTTTGAGGCTCAACATTGTCTCAGGGTAATTGGGGCTTTTCCGTGGGGAGGTAGCATCAGGGAGGTTGCAGTCGTCTTTTTGTTGTTGTTTTTTTTTTGTCTTTTTTTTTTTCTCCCCTGAAATCCACGGCTGTTCTGTCAACAGCCACAATAGTAACAAAGTAAAGATTAGAGGTGTTTGTTCTTTTACTTTCAAGACAGCAAAGGGAAGAGACTTCTACAGTCAGACACTTAGAGCGGGGAGAAAAAAAAAAAAAGAAAAAGAAAAAATTACAATTAATTCAGAAAAATCGAGTTGACAGAAAATAAAAGCTCCTATCAGGCCTCTAAGAATAAGTGGCATCCTACGTATTTAAAATAAGTAATTTTGACTCTGGCCAACCTTGAGATATGCATGGCAACTAGGCAGGTTTTTCTTTGTTGTCGAAAACAATAAGAAGGGTCCCCAGTATTGCCAGACAGAAGTCCACGAGGATGGATTATCCTGTTTAGAAGCATGACAAATTAACAAAATTCAACCTGAAAAAGATTAAACAGCACAAGTTTTCTCCAAAATTGATATTAGACCTTTTAGTCTGATTATTTTTTTTTTTTAACTATTGCCATTGTCCATTTTAGTAGAAGTAAGCGCTGTGAACCACCAAAGGAAAATTCCTGTTTCAGACAAAATGGCCCACAGATGAGTCGTCCTCCTCACCAAATCAAAGCAACATTTCCAGGGAATCTTTGCCTGGAATGGAGTCTGAGACCACAGTCTCATAAATATTTTTAGCTGACTTGCTTCTGACACTGATGCTTCTGCTGGAACAAGGCAGAGAGCAGGGTGAGCATGTGAGGACACAGAGTAGACAGGATAGCTTTGCTGGAACCACTGCCAGCTTAAATGTAAAAATGTGGAGAGGGGGAGTGAGGAGGAGCATGTTTGATCCTGAACCTATCGTTGCAGCAGACAGACTTTTCTTGTATTTGTATTCTTGTATTTTCATGTCTTTATGCCACATCTAGATCCCCCTGCACTGCAAAAATGAACTTCTTGAATAGAGGGAGAAATGGGGTGAAAGCCTGGATAGGTGACTGGACTGGGAATTAGGAAGCTCAAAGATTTAATCTCTGATAGCTTGTATGGTGAGAGACAAATCAGATGTTACTCCAGTGTCTTGGTGTCCCAGTATTGAAATAAGCATTTACCTAATTCCCTGGTTCTTATAAAAAGCAAGGTATGTGGCCTGAAAGTTGGCGGTACTTGAGGTTTGCTCAAATTAACCCAGAGCGGGACACACATCTGGATCATCTTTTTCACAATAGCAAATGTTCAGTAACAACACCAAGCTGTAATACCATCATTGAGAGCATTGCTTTTAGTATATAACCGGACAAACTCTGAAACATTTTCTGTCACAAGCACATAACAAGACTTTTACTTTTTACAAACTGTTTGCTGCTTCCCTGAGAACAGTATGCTTCCCAAAGACGTACCCACTCTCAGAGCTGGGGGTGTTTAGCCTGGAGAAGAGGAGGCTGAGGGGAGACCTCATTGCTCTCTACAACTACCTGAAAGGAGGTTGTAGAGAGGAGGGTGCTGGCCTCTTCTCCCAAGTGACAGGGGACAGGACAAGGGGGAATGGCTTCAAGCTCCGCCAGGGGAGATTTAGGCTGGACATTAGGAAAAAATTCTTCACAGAAAGGGTCATTGGGCACTGGAACAGGCTGCCCAGGGAGGTGTTTAAGGCACGGGTGGACGAGGTGCTAAGGGGCATGGTTTAGTGTTTGATAGGAATGGTTGGACTTGATGATCCAGTGGGTCTCTTCCAACCTGGTTATTCTATGATTCTATGATTCTATGATTCTATGATTCTATGATTCAGAAAGGGCTGGCCTTGGACTTGCTAAAAGAAGGAAAAAATATTTTTTCTTGAATTGATTAAAGAGTTTTCTGAGGAAAATAGTTGCATTTTGTTGCCTTTCTTCTCTAACTCACAAGAACAGTATCAAAATGCAAATCTGTAAGCACAGGAAAAGAAATTGTCTTTATTTTGGCCAGAATGTGTATTGATTAATACACACTTGACTAGAGGATTTCAGAGATCAATTTGAAAACTTAGAAAGTAAACAAGCTGTTTCTTGTGAGTGTCACAGGACTGATTTTTCTAGCTGGGTGAAATTCAAAACACTGAACAAGCAGCTTTTGTTTACTTTAATACTTTCTATCAGTAATGTTGAAAGTGTATGTTCTACACAAAACCTTAGTCATGTTCAGAGTTTGCTCTGGATTTTGTTTTTTTCCCTTTAAAAAATTCCAAGTGAGTATCATCAAACATGCAGATGCAGCAGATGTATGTTAAAAATTACAAGACACCGCAGTATCACAAAAAGCATACAAATTCTTTGACATCTATTGTGTCATCTCTACTATACTTCATAGGTACCACTGTCTCCAGTTTCTGCAAAGCACAAGAAAGAGCTAACAACTTTTGAGACACACATAGAGTAGTCCAGAGTGAACGAACCACAGACACTCATCTCATTTTACTCTTCACTTTGGCAAGAATCTTCCCTAAGTATCCGTGAATCAATACAAGAAAGTATCATTTGAAGTCAGTCTCTGAGAACTTATTAAATAATAAGATCTTCTGGGTGATCTTTTACAGACAATAGAATTTTTAAAAGCCCTAAAAATCTTTGAAAATGTCTCATGACATCGGTCTATGGTTACAGTACTGTCCCAACAGGGATCCTACCTGGTCAGGATGTACTGCATCGTGCTGTGCATTTACTGGGCTCCACAATTTGCTGCATGTTCCTCATGGAGGGCACTCTCAGAGTAAGCAACGTCAAGAATATTCCATCATCTAGCCAAAGGAGGGAAGACACGATTACAAGGCTATGTCTCACTGTATATAATGATCAACAACACAACTTTAAGGGTGTTTCCACAGCTCCCCCAACGCTCTGCCACTTCTGCTCCCATACCTCAAGGAGACCAACAACACCAGAAGAACAAATTAAGCTTAAAAAAGCCTCCTTCCAAAAAGAAAAAAGGGGTTTTAAGGCAGATTAGTTCCTCAGTGTAGTCCACAGCACAGTCTCTAGAACACTTAATAACGCAGAGTGCCACTGTCCGCAGTGCAGGACCAAGACCGGCACGGGGTATCAGGGTATGCCACAGTTTCAGAAAAAGTTAGGCCAGTGTTTCACACTGTTTCAGTTTGCACACGGTAGCATGGTGGGGGGTGGGGCTGTTGTTAGTTTGTTTTAATGTATTTTCTCAATTTTTTAGCCATTTTAAGACCAGAGCATCAAGAGTTCTCATTTGTATTGCAAAGAGAATGCCCCTTCAGCCTGCCAGACTGGGGCGTGCTGGCAGGCTAGTAAATTACGTACAGCCCTAGACAATGTACATTTTGGTATGTTAACATTTTAAGACAGTGAAGTTTGGTTCAGTGGACATCCACTGGTAGCAACCTACACCAAAAGTCACTGAACTGACTATATTTCAATCTAGACCACTGCAAATCTGCAAGAAACTGTATCTTAACAGGCTTGTTCCCCTCATTAAAGTAAAAATTCTTCTGTTACTGTGGAACAGAAGACAGCTGGAGAAAACTGTGTTAGTTTAGGCTTCATGCCCCACTGAGCAGATACTGCATTCCGAAATTGCAGAATATAGTTCGATAGAGTAAAAATTCTCCGTTGCTCTCATCCTCCTTTTGTAGTCCATAAGTCAGAGAGCATTTGGTTTGCGCACTGGGCATCAACATGAAAACAACAGAGAAGTGGAATATTAGATATAAAATCCCCATGGAATATTAGATATTAAAACCCAAACAAACAAAATAAGAAAAAAAATAGAATTCTAATTCTGAAGATACCAAGTAAATATTTTTTAGCTGTTGAAACTTTTTTTCCCTTTTGAAAATCACAAAATGGACCTAGTAGCTAATTAAATCCTAAAAACTGGATTTAAGAAAATCTGCCCCTTTGCTTTTCATTTTGTGTAATCTCTATGAATCTCTGACTTTTTCTCTCACAAATATGGCCCCATACACTAACCTGTTCAACGCTCCAGCAAACACTGCATCTTCAGGAAGAATCCCTGGTCTCTCCATAGAAGCATGCCAGCTTTTTGAGGAAAAGGACAATCACCAAAAGGAAGTGAAACCCGGACCCTGTGTCAGAATCTGCACATTAGAGGAGCATGTTATTATAATACTGGGAGTGCATCAGGTAAGATTACTGAAGGAAATATCACTAGTTGTCCTCTGGGCATTCATTTTATACTTGATGGACCGGAACATTGTCACAGGATAATGGTCATCTGCTGCCTTGCCCCTATTAAATTAAATTAAATGTTTGATTGCAACTTTCCTACTTGCTTTCTGTAGAAAAAAGAAAGTGATGCAAAAAAGCTGTAGGTGAATCATTTGCCCTTCTAAAAACTCCCAGTGTAGCTGCTCATCAATGGTTTTGGTTTTGAAAATTCCACCCAATATTCTTTTTTAAGAATTGAGAAGTATGTATGGGTGATTTATTCCTTCATAATGGAATATGCAGTGACTTCAGTTTTTTACACACATAAACATCTAAGTATTGTTTGATGCACAGCACTTGTTGCAAAGACATTTCTGCAGGAACTCCCAGATAGTGAAGGCTCAGGGCACAAAAGGTTTTTGGTGGTCACGTTCTGGTCAATGGGCTGTGGCAGGGACTACACAACTGTGAAAATAATGTGAGGTGTTAAAATATCCTACTTATTGCACATCACTTTACCTGTTTAGAAAAGGCAGGTGCCCTTTTCCTCAAGTGATTGTTTCATTGCTTAATTGGTCTACAGTGCAGTGAGTTGAAGCCCATGCACGAGAAAACTTTCAGTTTAATTCAGCAGCAGTTCAGGCACTCAAAACTCACTGTACCAAATAATTCCAAAACTTGAAGTTCTGTGAGGAAACAGGCACCTAATACTACAGTGAAAAGCATTAGAAACCTCTCTTCTTGAACTTCAATTTATTCAACAACTTCCTTCCCTCTTCATCACATAGATAATCTTATCCTGTGGCAGACTCTGTCCACACTACTTTTCCATTCCTGGGTATGAGATGAACTGTGTCCCCATGAGTTTTGAGAAGTCACAGTGATATCAGATGGCTCCCTGTCTATGCTCTCCCTCTACCCAAGTCCTTCTGGCTTTAGACAGAAGATTCTGTGAAAGGGGTTTATATGGCATTGAGCGCATTCTGCAGTCTCAATGAATTGAAATTCCTGCAGATGGAGAAAAAATCTTTATATACCTGAGAGAAGGTCAGGACTGAATGTTATGTACAAAATTCTCAACATCAGTTAAAATTCCATAAGCAAACTGCAAAACTGAAACAGATCTTATCTCACCATGCAAGTAAAGTGATTTACATGATGGAGCAGAAGACAAAATTTTACTCCTATGCTAACTTGAAGGGGTGTTTTTTTGAAGTCTACAGATTTAATTGCATTTTATCCGCTGATAGTGATCATTGTCAACAGTTACTAAGGGTTAACCTCTTTACATCTAAACAAATAGGCACCAAGGCTTCACTTCATGTCTTCCATAATTAGCTTTATGCTTTTGGAAGACATTAAGAACCATGGTCTCTACATCTACTTTCAGATTATAGACTTCAAATTACCTTTGGGTCAGGAGTGTGGTCCCTTTATAGAAAATTGTAGGGAACTGTAGGATGAACATAATGGAAAGCCTTTAAAAGGATCAGGCATTCCAACAGGAAGATATTTCCAATTTGAGCATGAAGTTAAGAACAAGAGTCCCTGAAGAAAGGAAAAGACTTTCACGGTCACTCTCAGGAGTCTTAGCACTTTGAATGTCCCCAGTAACACTACTGATCTGAAGGTGCATGTAAACCCAGAGCCTGAAGCCAAAATCTTTTTCATGTGCTAACTATCACAGTTATCAAACTCTTGTGCAAAAAATACAGTTCAGCATGCTTATGAATCCACCCATTCTGTGGTGAAAGAGCAAAGCTTGAATTCACATGCCGTGCTTTCTAACGTATGATAGGCTTCCAGAAAGAAATGGATAAAATCTTATTGTATACTCTCTGGTTAATGTTAATTTTTATTCCATGATTTGACATTTTAAAGTCAATATTCCATAGTTGTTATTGTCTAGATTTTTAATGCATACTGGCTGAAAACACTTGCTGAGAACTAAGGGATTCTACACTCCTTGTCTCAGACATCTGAGGAAAAAAAATCCTGTATTCCAGTTATTGTCTAGCAGTTGAGTTCAGTGTTGGCAAACTGGTCCCTGCAAGTCTTTGAGGCATATGGAAATTGATGATGAAAGTGTCTAGTATAACTAGAAGTATAATTTGATGAAAACTGAAGCAGTGAACTGTGAGAAGCTGCTAAATCA
The DNA here is from genome assembly GCF_032191515.1 of Phaenicophaeus curvirostris. NCBI lineage: Eukaryota > Metazoa > Chordata > Aves > Cuculiformes > Cuculidae > Phaenicophaeus > Phaenicophaeus curvirostris. The sequence goes on from NC_091396.1 coordinate 8,139,510, forward strand.
GTGTCATCAAACTCTGCTTGAAAAATAATGAAACGGAAATACCACTAGGACACAAGAAATATAGGGTGAGGACTGTGGCACCGGAGAGTAAATAGAAAAATTAAGAAAACATAAAACATTACTTTAATTGTTATTTTTGAAACACAAGCCTAAAATACAATACAACATTCCTGTCCAAATTCACTTTACAGAAACAGTGACATCATGTCTCCTCTAAATTGTTCAAGCTCAAATCTTGGCACAAGCTCTTCTGATAGAATACCATGTTTGGCCCTGGCACTCCTGCCTGTCTGTCTGTAACCATGTGCAGAATAAGAACAGCATAGTGGCCAATGCAAATCCTAGTTATAGCTCAAGTCCCTTGGGGCAATATAAAAAGACCAAAATAGAAAACATATTACAGTTTTAAAGCAATAATATTGCTAAGGAAAATAAAACAAATGTAACCTCAGAAGTAAGATGACATTTATTGCCTAAAAGTTAACAATTCCTGAAGCTGTAAAAGTACTCTATAAATAAGACCTGAAGATGGCAGTGAAAAGATCCTGATATTGCTTTATTCATACATTTTGCATGAAAACAAAACAAACTGACATAGAAATCTGAGAGCAAGAGGACAAAGGAAGAAGACATTGTATGTTTTAAGGATTTGCCTACGGCAGTAAACACACTTAAACTACTGAAAAAAAAAATCCATTAATGATTCTATTCAGTTGTACCCGTGTTTTGAGATAGCAACATGTGTATGTATGTTCAAGAAAGGGATATAAGCTTGCATATTCAAAGTCTTGCCAGAAAATTTGTACAAAAAGATCACAGGGAGACAGAGACAGCTGGAAAAATTGGAGCAGGGGCTCTGATTTTCATGCCAGTGTTACACCTAATGCAAAGGGAATGCAGATGATGGACTGCAAGCTATATGTTATTCCTCCTGCTACTTAGCAGTGTGCTTGTAGAGCTGAACAAGGACTGGAAGTAACAAAAAAAAAATCCCAATCCAAACAACAAAACAAATCAAAAATACCCTGGAATGATACAAAGTATGCTGTTGTAAAAGAAAATATTTATGTCAGGATATTTCTTACTGTCACATAGACATTTTTGTGTACAAAAGGCAATCATCAAGATCAAGCAGTGAATACTAAGCAATAATTTCTTTAAAGTGTAGTCTGATTTGGATATTTAACTAAACTATACCCACAATCTCACCATGGCAAGCACATAGCAGAAACCATGAAATGGAAAGTATTGATAAATAAGCATCTCTTGGAGGTCCTATGTCATGCTTTAAAAGACTGATAATGAGAAGTTTCTGCACATTGATTTATCCAGATTAATTATCAATAAGCCTAATTAGAAAATTGTGCTAACAAATATCTAGAAGACTCTTTTCTATTAGGGAATATACAGATAGGAGACTTAGTCAAGAAAGGGTAAGTGGAATCTTGAGAGGATTTTCTGGTAATACATTCAAGTTTCTAAACTAATCCAGGCATGATTTCCATGAGTTTTGATATCTTCTTTTCCCATGAGGTGATCTCAAAACCTACGTGTTACAAAGTCATTTTCTCTGTCAGTTACTGTTAACCCAAACTATGCACTTGAGGAGCTCTCTTCTATCAGTGTTCCCATCCCCCCTCAGACCTACTGACCCCAATTCCATCTTTTGTGATGTTATTACTGCAAATTTTACACCATGATCTCATTGCTAAAAAAAAAAATAAGAGCCTTCTAAAGAAGACCAGTTTATAAAATCAGTTCATAAATCTCAGTTAGAATTTAACCAGGGTACCTTTCTGGTACACAGGGCTTCCATGGGTTCATGTTGCACATTTAGGTTTGCATAAAGCAAAGCCTTTAACAACAGCTGAGAGAAGCAGAATCACAGAGTCTGTAGTACCTTCAGTGTCACAGGGACCCATTCATTGAGATGTCTCACCACTGGAAAGGAGAAAAGGGAAAAAATTAAAATGGCAAGGCAAAAGACAAAGGAAAAAGTAGGGGTTTGGATCACAGCTTTCCACAAACCCAGTGGCATATCCAATATGGGGATAAGCCTACAAAGGAAGGCACAGAACATCCCCAGATTAGCTGATGTCTCCACCCAGATACAAGATAAACTAACAGTCTGACAATTACTCCCATTTAGAACAAGCTGTCAACTTTAAGAAGGCCAAAAACTAGACTAAACCTGGACTAATGTATATTTAAGCTTCTGCTCAAGCTTCAAACAAAAAGCTATACTTTATGTTGTTGGGTCAGAGAGCAGAAACTACAGAATCACCTTCATCCCACTGAAATCCTTGGCTTCACTTCTAGCTAAACGGATAAAATTGAAAGGAACAGATGTTCTGCTCTGCCTTGAGATCAGACCCTTGGATTTGAGATGATAAATTAGCTATTGATATAAAAGTGGGGTTTTTTTTTAAAATATGCATGATTTTAAGCTATTTCAAATGCAAAAACTATTAAACCATACTATTTCATTCATCAATGTTTATCTCTTTCTATTCTTTCCATCATAAATCGCTCTGTAAGCTTAAAAATAAAATTTACCACCTATTGGAGTTTTACAACAAGCAAATGACTTCTACATATCTCAGTCTCTCTATTAAAATGAATAGTGTGAGCCAATGAACAGTAGAGATCACACTCAGTAGAGATCACTGTCAGTTCACACTTTAGTACTTTCAGCTCAGAATCTGACTATGTACACTCATGTTACTTTGAAACGTTCACTTATCTTCTGATGGATTTTCATCAGTGTGCTCTTTTCCACATATTTGTCAGATCAGAACCTTGCAGTTACCTGCGTTCAATACTGCCAAATTAACAAAGCAAAAATCAATGATTAAAGCCCACAAGCCACAAGATTGCAACAGTCTGCAAGCTGCTTAATTTCCTTTTTTTTTAATACTTTGTTCTTATTACATTGTTGTAAGAGTCCCTAAGCTGTTATTCTTTATTTATATTAGAATATGTGTATGTACAGCATGTGTACTTGTAGAAAACTTCTGTGGCATTGCTGCTGGCTTAGTTCCAGTCTCCCAGAGATCAATGTGACCCAAACACTGCATCCACAGGGAGCGCCCCTGACTTCTGATATATAGCTTTTGATAGCAGGTGTTAGAGCCTCTGATGGAAGAGACTCCAAGGTTTTGGACTCTGGGTTCTGCACATGTTGTAATTAAAAATTTATTTCTTTGTGTGACTCATAGGAAAAAGTGTGACACTTTCAGGATTTTACAAGGCTCAGTTTAAAAATGGAAACAACAGGAATATCCCCCTAAACTGTTCCAGAACTGATCCAGTAGACATTGTCTTAAAATATCTCTGGCTGTACCAATACTGATTTATTAGTATTGTTTTGTACTTCTGTAAGAGGACTGAAGTGACAGGATGAGAGTAATCTGATGAGATATTCTACCTGACTTATCAAATACTTTGTAATGACAAACTGCAGTTACAGAATAAAGAGGAGCTGGAAGGGCTCAAAAGATTTTTTAAACTAGGTACACACTCTATAGACTAAAATTTCTCTTTCAAACCCAGGGCTGAAGCACAGGCTTCTGGAAGAGCCAAAAGCTCCATTCAGGCCTAGCACACGCACACTTTTTCAGGTCTCCTCAGTAGGACTGGAACACAGTTTGGAGAAAGAAGAATTGGATTAATGTCTAATGCCTAGAAAGCATCCTTCCCAGCATCAGCATTATCCCATCACAGACCGGAGCTTAATCTTAGATTTCTTTCCTCCTATCAAATCCCATTATTTTCAGAGACAATTTGAGATTTACAAGGAATACAGGATCAGTTTCCTTTCAGATACTAACTAAATATTTGAAAGTCTATCTTGCTGCTACTGAAAGAGGTATGAATTTTACCACTAGTTTAAACAGAAGTGAGATCAAGTTGCAGATTTACAAGCGTGTATCTATTAGACTTATTTTTAGCTTGGACTTTTATGTACAAAAAGGCCACTTCAAAAGCAAACCCAAATGTACTATATTGCAATGTAAGATTCCCCAACACTGACAAACCAGAGCAAAGATATCACTCTGTAACAGTGGATGTTGATAATAGTGCCATCTAAGCCACACAAATCTATGCAGATTCTTTTATAAACAGCCAGTGAGTGCTAAATTCCAAGTTCTTGTTTGTGAGTTAAAGACAGACTCCACCAGCACTCAGTGATTTATGCTACCCACTCCAGAAGCCATGCATATTCGGATTTTTTTTTTTTTTGTTAAACTCCTCTTCGCACACCAGGCTGAAAGTCTCATCCAACAGATATCAAGGGAATCTCAGCTAGCAGTTCATCGGTACACAGCCTCCTTTACTGAAGCCAGGAGTTGCTTTTTCTATTTTGAGAACCAGGCAACTGTGAAGCAGTGGACCTACACATATCTTATTAACGAAAGTCTTCATGTCGAATAACCCACTTGTCACTATTCTAAATTTTGTCTCTCATAGCATTTATTTGGTACAGGAGGATGATACACGCTACATTTAAAATATCTACACTAAAAATTAATATTAGAAAATCCTATAATATATTTTACCTGTCAGAGGTCATCAGAAGCTGTATTTCAAGAAAACTGAAGGCATTAGATGTAGTTTGCCCAGTAGATTAATACTGAGCTGTGAACTTTCATCCTCTGCAGCAAGATTTCCATCCAACTGACATAGAACTGACATGCAGTAACACTTACAACCAGGGGGATCCAATTTAGACGGAGTTCAAATGGTTTCAAGCTACTCATAGGTCACAGAGGTAAAGTATGCATAAGAGAGCTGGCTTTAATCAGAAGGTTTTCAGTAATGTCACACCAGAAGTGATAGGCCACATTGAAAATGAACTGCATGTTAGGCTTGAGAATTAAATTACCAAATATATTTAAATATTCTGAATATTTTCTTTAAGACATTTTCACAAGCCCAAAATGGTCTGGGTTGTTCTTTTTTTTTTTTCAAAGCCATAGAAAAAGACTCTGAATTTTGCACAGGCATAAAAAAATATTCTTCCCCGTGTGGCGTCATATCTCTGATGTCTATCTTTGGAAGCATTTGGGGAAGAAACATGATCCAAAACAAAAACAGAACAGCCCCATTGTGGGTGATGGTCTGGAAATAATCTGAAAAAAACCTCAATATTTTCTCCATAGCGAAGCATTAGAACATAGGAAAATTGAGAAGGATGGGAAGGATTACAGTGAGAGAGAGCACTTAGGAAAGGCCAATTTTAATGCAGTTATCAAATGCTGACCTACTTGTGGAACAGGCAGGTGGAATCTCCATTTAGCATTTCATACTGAAGAACAATGTGAAAATGACAGGATTCATTGAAAGACATGTCATTGAAAGACAACGTGTTATTCTCTTGAGACTTTAAAAGGCTGTATTTCACCCAGAAGCCCCTGAATCTGGCAGGTGTTCTTATTTCAAGTTTCTCTGATCAGTTTGGCTGTATCCAAATCAGTCCTGTGCTCTCGTTTTCATGTGGATAGGCTGTGAGCTTTGTCTCCATGCCATCAGAGATGCCAGGAAGTAAACGGTGAAAAGCTCAGTAATACAATGGAAAGCATCAGTCTGTACAGTCATTCCTACTGGTTTGCACTCTGTTTAAGAACTGCTTCTCAGAAGAAATAAAAAAGCAACTACTGCACAAAGTCTAGCAGACAAGGTACGTTGAGTTTCTGAAGATTTTCATTGAGTTTTGTTATGAAAAGGATTAAAAATCTTTACTGTTGTGCCTGTCTACAATATCCCCTCAGCAAAATTTCAAGGCAATAGAAAAAAGAGAAGGAGAAACTTGAAGACTGTCATGTAACAGCAAGCATGTCTCAGCCCAGATCAGCCAACTAGAGGCAAGAAACCTGACAGAGTGGGATCCAGGGTTTTCTTACCGAATACTCACTCAGAAGCAGCATCACAACCAATAAAATTATACCTTCATAATCAATTAATGTAAGTGTATCCTGCACTGATGATTTAAAATTTATAAGCAGGAAAGAAAAACTGAGGAATTCAAAATGAGCTTTTTCTTAAACAGGATAAATTAGGGCTTGAAAAGTTCCTTACTACTAGAAACCAGCTTGTTTCCAACACCTGGCTTGTTCATTCATGTCTATGTCAGGTAGCTCTTTACAGAACTCCAAGTTGTGTAATGCAAGCATAATTTTAAACACTGGACTAGCTGAAGTGTCCCCATATCGGTTAGTAAAATAGATATTTTTTTCCCCAAACTAGGAAGCATTTAAAGACCAATTAATCACTGCTTTTCCAGTCCATATATTTTTTCTTCCTTGCAACGAATGAACAAGTGGTTGATTACTGTCAGAAAATCATTCATCTTATGAAGCTGTGTCTTTCATTTGTTGTTTTCACTCACTGGTCAGGCTAGTATCGCAAAATTAGATGTGCTGTTCCTCAATTCTAATTACATTATACAGCTCGGTTTCCTACATATTCCCAACTTTGTAGGAAAAAGAGCTGTACTGCATGAACAGTTCATATAACCCAAATACTAAGAGATTCTTTATTTTCTTCCAGCCCTGCCAGGTCATATAATTCTTGAGTTATGCAAGGTATTTTTCTTACTTCTCATTGGCACTTTGTCTTAACAAAATAAGAGTCTAAAATAACAAGAACTAGCGCATGTCCACTCACTCCAAATCCTCCACATAACCCATTCAGCCCTTCCTCTATTCACCCTGTGTACCTCCAATGCCTTTGATTATCTGTGTTTCCATTTTCACATGTACTTGCACAATTCTAAGCTGATGGATTTAAGATCACAGGGATTGCACCTAAGAAATGCAGCATACTCCTATAATTAAAACACTTTACAACTAAGTGTAATGCAGCTTTTTGTCTTAATTTTTGCTGGAAAACCGTATTACACTGCTTTTTGCCTTTTAATATGTTCTAATGACTCATGGCATTCAAAATTGAGTTAAATCTTTCTCTTAACACAGCTGTAGGTGTTTTATTTCATAGTTTTGCCAAGATTCCTTGTATACTCTTCTAAGGTTTACAGTCTTTCTTCATGTTTTTAATTTTTAGTTTTCCTGGTTCCATAAAATATAAGTTACCAAATGATCTCTAAGCTCATAGCTGGAAGTATCTATTTATTCCACCCCATAGCTACACAGAAGCTTGGACAGACTTTAAGATCCATCATTTTGGGCTTCTTTTCAGAAGCTGACCATTAAACTCCAGCCCCAGGTCTCCTAACTTCCCTGAAGCTTTCCATCATTAAGGCACCGTCCAAAGTTTTCTGATCTACTTCCACGAATCCTTAGTTACTTCTCTCCTTAGAAATGCAAAAATGGATAATTTAGCAGATCATCCTCTTCCCACCAGAGAACAGTTGATGCACTTGAGTTTTTCTCTTTTTTTTAAGGATTGTGTTTCTTTTACATAGTGAAATAAAGAAAAATAAAGTATTGTTAGGATGCATTTCAGATCAATTGACTGTGAGATGGGAAACGTGTATTTGTACTCTTAAAATCCTGGCTAGCAGAATGCCGTTATGTGGCAACAAATGGGGCTTCCTCCAATCTGTCACTAAGTGACACCATCCTATAGTGCTTGTTAATGATCTGGCTTCAGTTATTCATCTCTGTTACCAGTGCAACACATCTGGCATGAAGGCTTTACGTGCTAAAGAAAATCCAATTAGTGCAGATTGCTTCAGTATATCCCTTCAACAATGCAAAATATCATGCACTCACCATCATATTCTCTGCTCTCTACACTGGAAAGCCTGTGAATCATAAAGCTTTGCAATGAACTCCTTGCTCCTTCAGCAAAACAGATTCTTAATCAAGAAGGTAGGGCTCATCTGAAAGGGAGCAAGAACTTCCATGAAGGCTGACCTGAAACTGTGTAATGAACTGCACTAGACAAAAAAGGAATCATCTCAAATCTTCCCCAGTGTCTGCTCAAATTTCAAGGCACATTTTAGGAATTTGCTTTAAATTTAACATTAACAAGGATTCCACAAGCATATTTAAAAAACAACAAAAAACACCCAAACAAAAACCAAACAAAAACCAATCTAAAGCCAAAACAAACCTGAACAGAAAATAAAAACAAACTCCACCAGAACTAACAGCCTGCGGAGCAGATTATTCAATTGCAGATCTTCAAAAATAAAGCACCCCCCTCAAGCCCTACTGAAGAGGTGCTAGAACATGGACATAAGATGAAAAGTTTCTGCCCCTTTCTGCCCCTGCTTTGAATGCCATTTAAGGAGCCAAGCACAGTGTAGCACAGAGCAGTGATTTTGTTGTAGAAATAAAGATGACAAAATAGAAACAACTATACCTTAACAGCAACATTTTATCCACATCAAGCATTGCTCACAGATTTCTCCTCATCCTACTTTCATTCATTGTCTTCCCAGGTTCTACTCAGAGCTTACACTTCTCTCCAATTAATTGCCCAACTTATTTTATGCCAGCTGAAAAAAATCTCATACCAATTAAGAATAATGTTTTCCTCACTGAAAAAGAGAAATACTACACACTACCTATTCCCATTAAAGTGACACTGGATAGTGATACTACATAGGACCTTAGAAGTTTCACGTTTCTGAAATTATTGGTTCCAAAATCTCTCTGTAAAAACGAAGTAGTGACAATTGTAATGGTTAAATTATGTCTTCTGTGTAGCTGCACACCATCTTTAAAAAAATCAGCAGAGGATGTTTATTTCATTCCCAAATGGGATTTATCAGTTGTTTCATTGGCATTCATATTTCAACAGCCTCCAAAACACTAAGCTATCCCATGAGACACAAACCCAAAAACATCCTTAACCATCTCCATTTCCAGGACAACAGAATATGCGGAGCTGAACATTCTGGTTAGCTGGCTCATAGTGACCAAAGGGTCAATTGCCTGGAAAAGTAAAGGAACTATAAGGGTTAACTTGTGGGCTACCTCAAAATACATTCATGTTCTTTTGCAATAACACACCAAACTTAATGACCATCAAATAATGGTTGCATGATCTGAGATGTGGAAAACCTTGACGCATTCAATTGCTTTCTCTGATTAGGTCTGTACTTATTTGGCATTACCGGAGATATCTCAATCCCTAAATAATTAACCTACAACCAATATGTATGAAAATGCCTCACTAATCTCACTATCCAGGACTGTTTGCTGTTAAATTAGTAGAATAAATAATTTACATCAAAAAAGTGTGCACAAGATAGTGCCAATAAACCTGGGGGAACTCGTTCATTATTTGCAAGAAAATTGGAAGAAACACAATTCCCCAAGTACAAGCCATTCTGTAGAGTAAAAGATGTGTTGGTATTATTGCAGCTTGTAAGGAACAAATAAAGTCTCATGATTGTTCTCTTCCAAGTAAGCTCTCTTCATTAGCCTTTTCTCCAGAGCCATAAATACATGCAATGTACTGTACATATGAGAAGACAGGAGACCGAACATTTCTTATATGGGAAAAAAAAATCACAGAAGTATTGTAGAGCATTACTGAATAAGCAAGGAGCTAAAAGAATAATATTAAGCACTGCTATGACAGCTCTGCATAATTTAGAAAGTCCACAAATAATCTTTTCCAGTGGCAAATGTTACTATTGCTAACCCTAAATGCTCAAGAAAATTCCTTTGTAAATTTGTACTTTACAAGATATTTATAATTTTAAGATAGTTTCCAAATGAGCTGTTGATAGAAGTTACCTCTTGCAAAGTTCTGCAGTTACTCACATACCACTTGCTCCAGCACACAATGAATTGGTGAGCATCTTCTCACTCTCATTGGAAGCTGAAAGAGGTTCTGCTGGTGAAGAAAAATAATACTGACTCCTGTTCAAACTTCAGAAATAGTTTAAAAATAGTTATTCTAAAGGCACATTCAGAATTCCCAACTAAAAAGTCACATTTAGAAATAAATAAACAACACTGAGAACAATTTGGCATAGAAACTAGTGAGACTTTGGTGAGGTCTCCCATTAAGTTCCCAAAAACTGCAAGTTCCTATACTCAGATTATAGTCCTCAAAGATATGGCTTTCCCTGCACAGCAAGATACAAGAAAGAGACTCCCTCTGGCCACTATGGCTTGAGCTTTTGTGGCAGAAGCACCTCTTCCCTGCCCTTCTGGGATTATACAGCTACCTGAAGAGGCGTCCAGGTAGGGAATGCCTTAGCCTGAAGAACCAGCTCCAAGCACCATCCTCTTCAAGCTATGTTTTTCCTACAGAGAGGGATGGTTGTCAGTCTTGTGTTCTTGCTGCAACCCAGGGACACATTTACCACATCCTGGGAAGGTGCAACAGAGTCTCTGGCTGGATCCAGCCTCTTGTTTAAATTAAATGCTGCGTCTCAGCTTTATTTATGCTGGCTTGTTGGTTTTTTTATTATTTTGATAGCAAATATCCTGGGACATATTTCCTGACCTTGCCCTGTATTCATGCTGGAAACACAACAATCTTCTTTATAAAAGAATAAACATTTCTCCCTAGATTATGAATCATGTAGTTGCATGACCTGGCTCCCAATGCTTCCTGCAATCTATCTTATTTAATACTGAAAGAAATCACAGATATGACTGCCAGCTTACCTGTTCTTCTGGAAAACAATACTAGGGATACCAATTTTACTCATTTCACTCATCTTACCCCAAAAGAACAACAGCAACAACAGAAAAAAAAAAGGTTAGCCCTGTGGAGTAAAACGTGTCCTAATGTCATTGTTGCATGCAAGGATCAGATAAGCACCTGGTTTGTTCTGTCTGTGAAGACAGCTTTATCCAAATAAAGCATAGTGCATTTTATCATTCGGTAATGGAAAAGACCTGTCACTCTTTGAATATCATCATATGGTCGGTGGCCGGCAGATAATGGACTGTTAAGTGTCAAGGTGACTGGCTTTGAATGTGCACAAAACTAAAAATTATAGACCTGTCATTCCATAGGCAGGCCACAATTAGCTGTCTATGCAACTTGAAATTTCCATTTTGCCAGCTGAATAATCAATTGGCTACAGTTTCTCAATATAGATGCATTTTTAGGCTCTTTGCACTCAGGATTTTATCTTTTTTTTTTTATAAGGTTTGCCAAATAACTGTGCAGTGCACTTAAGCAGATGGGGTTAGGAGTGAACTGTGCAGTTATCTCCTCCCCAAACACATACACAAATACATTCACCACTATTTTACAATCAACACTTTTTACATTAATTTCCTCTAGCTATGCTCTACCCTGTAATGTTTCTGCCAGGAATGGGATGATAAAGAACACAAGCTAAACAAAATTCACAGCTTCAGACTTCACAGCTGTTTGTTTCTGTTAACAACATAATATGCTTTTTCTACATTTTGCCATCAATCCATCCTGATATGAGTTAATAATACAACATGACTTAGAAGTAAAATATTTTCAATCACCAACTTCAAAAAAGAAAAGTATTCTCTTTTTGGAGATTTTTTCCTGTATCACTTACTAACATAATTTTAAGATGGTTGGGCCAGAGACCTTATTTTATGCTGCTAAAAGAGCAGAGACAAATGCAGTGATATATCCATAAAGACTCTTACAGTCAGCTTTGAAACTAAACAAGCAATGCAATCAAAAATGTTTGTAACTCCACGACATATATTAATGTATGTACTGTAGCCCTTTTCATCCTGGACAAGTAGCAATCATATTTTGTCTTACAGGCTGTCTGCATTTGAGAAAGAAATTGCTTAACATGGTGCCTGAATGTGAGAATAGCTTTACAAAATGGGGAACTCAGTAAGTTCTGGGTTTATAAACAACACAATGTCCGGACAAGTCTTTTTGATGTGAAAACGTCCCCCAAAGATATGTTAGTGCAAATCTGTTTTTTCCTTCTTCGTTTTAGCTCAGCCTGATTTGTAGGACATGATGGGCAGAATTCCTTCCATCTGGTGTGGAAATGCTACCCACAGGTTCTGGCCAAAGCCACTTGGAAGAAGAGAAAGACATCTGGGATCATCACTGGACTTTGAATCAGGCTGCAAAAAGTAGCCATCCATTTTTATAGTATTTCATATATTGATAAAGCTTCACATGCAGTCCTGGGAGGTACACAGTGAGACTTTGATGATATGAAGAGGGCTGCTGATCATCCAAGTCTATGACTGAGCCTGTACTTATATGGCATATGAGCTTTAGGGATGACTGGCTCAAGAGGTTCCTAGGCTTCCCCCATAGACCCATGCTTATTCCCTTTCCCACAGCATAATTACTCTTCCCTCATTTGTCCTGTTTAAGTGCTCCTCCCCCCATGCATTTTTGATGATGACTTTTAACAACAGTTACTAGAAGAGTATAATTGACAGCAAATCATAGAAGTAGCTGTACATACAAAGCTGAGGACGTGGCAAATTACAGCAAGAGAGCAGGAGCAGGAGGCTGGAGGGAGCAGAGGGGAAAGTTCTTAAACTCACATTGCAGAACTACACTCTTAGCCTGAATTTCCTCCCAGTGTTTTCTCCTCTCTCCCTCTAGAAATAGAAGGTTAGGCCATTAGAGAATTCAATTGGTTCCAGATGGACCTTTAACCCAGCTCTTCTAATAAAAACATTTTCCTGTTTAACAACCTGTGTCACATGGAATAGATGAAATTCATCTTTAGTATACTGCCACCGAAGCCTGGAAAGACAAACCTGAAGTCTGAGTACCTGTATCTTAAATATAAAAGGGTAATGCAACAATGATTTATCTCACAATTAGGCAGTGGTAATTAAAAAGACTAATACTGTAGCAGACATACAATACAAGCTCCTAAGGAAAGTTTTAAAAAATTATAGCTGTCCTTTTTGCAGGCAGCGTTCCATTTGTATGTTTTCAATTAAATTCTTCAGAAAAATGAAAACCTAACACTTGACAGTATGACTCCTAAATCATTTCTTTTGTGGGCTACTGCCATTGTTAACAATTTTTGTTTTATTTTACTTCCTCATTTTCATATATAAATCAGAGAGCCAGTTTTCCTTGTATAGAAATTGGTGAAAAAAATCTCCAAGTCTTCTCATCCGACCATGGTTGATCCTTTTTTCACATTAGAACAAAAACTGTTCTATAATCTAGGTATATTTAAAGGTACTTGGAAAGTAAGAATAGGGTGTGATTTTGCATTTGGAGACGGGTTGCTTAAGTTGCTCCCATATTTCTTCCTCCCAGCCTTTGTTCCATCCTGTGTGCCAACCAGTGTTTTGGCTGGCACACTCATTTGCGTTGCCATGTAGCCAGCATACATTTTATCTTTTACCAGCTGGATCTATTCCTTGATCAAGTTCACTGTGCCGCTGTGCAAACAGTTGTGGCAACAAACACAAGACCTGGGAACAACCTGACAGGAGAGAGAATAGATGCCTGAGCTGCTTAAGCTATAATTGCTAGTGAATAAATGCCCTCAGTACCCCAGCCTATGTAGACTGTCTCTCTATCTTAAGTCCTTAGAGAACTTCTTTGTTGTTCCAGTTTCTTCCAAATATATTTGTTCACCCATCCCCTTTGCAAGAAGTGCTACAATTCCTGATTTACAGCTGTGAAACTGAACTGCAGCAACGTTTCCAAAAATACCTTTCACAGATACTTAAATACTCAGTGCTTACAACGCTTTCAAAATGAGTTTTTAATTGACCTAGATGCTTTTGAAATAATTTACTTTAAAAAGCAACAAAGAAAAAAGGTTCTAAGCTTGCTTCCTAACCAGCAAGCTGTCCTGGCACTCTTGCTTTCTGCATTTCCTTCTATTTTCCCACCAGAGATGGCTGTGATATAATTTATTACGATCATGAAACTGATTATGCATTCTGAAGTCAGCAGATTTACCTTAAAATAACACAGTGCCCCAGTGAAAACTATTACATGTTCACAGTGGAATCTGTCTGGGCAAATGAAAAAAGCAGAAAATACTACTTGCCTCAGATTCTGCCCACCCTCCCCCAACTCACACACACTCTTACTCTGTTTTATTCTGTTACTATTTGAAATAAGAAAAAATTGTGTAGTTTTGTCCATTCTAGAAATTAAAATCTTTACAGAGTTAGGGTTACTGGTTTTTCCTCCGTGTTTCTGGAGGGATCTGCACTCAGAAAATTGTGCTATTTATTCTTTCAATACTTTAAGAAAAGTGAAGAGCTTTTGCTCTGCAGTTAAGAGCATTTGTGTGGTGTTTCAGTCTATACAAGCAGTCTCTGTACTTTGCTATTTGCTAGCAGAGGTTTGAAAGAGAAAGAAAAAAATTGCATCTCCACCTTTTTCTTTTAACAGCTCTGCATCTGCTGTGTTGCCAGACCATCCACAGAAGGGTGAAATAACTCCAAAGTAAATCAGCCTTTGGTCAGACCAGAGTCACATGTACATGGTTATGGGCTGCCCAGCAGAAACACAACTTATTTTCACTAAACAATACTTTCCTATGGAGGTTTCTTAGCCTTGAGATAGAAGAGCCCTACATCCCTGCAATTCTGGTTTAGAGCGTATGAAAACATCTTGGATCTGCATTACAGGGAAACTTAGGAAAAGGGAAAGAAAGGGTAACTGGCAAAATGGCAAAATGAGGACAGGGCATTTGCACAAAGGGCTAGACCACCTAATGCAGAACTGAACATGCTCCCCCCACCCTTCTGTGCTTTTGCTTCTTTGAGTAACCCTGCCTCTGTAAGCATCTTTTTCCTGTTTGTACTGGTAGGCCTTTCAAACTGCAAGGGGCAATATCGTGATGCAAGTCATTCACCAGGGTAACTGCTGCTCTTCTTAGTGGAGCCACAAGGAAAAGAATTGCATTAGCATCCCCCAACTGCTGTCAGAGGTGCTATGACATGCGCTGCCTCTAGCAGTGCTGGGTTTTATGTACAGCTGTACAGATAGTTGGAGAAGTTACCATGACATCAAATCACCCTCTCCCTCCATTTCACTACATGGCATTTACATCTCCCTTCGAGGTGAAAACAGATGAAGCAACAAATACAGCACAAAATAAGCCTAGATCTACCCTTGCCTCTCCTGGAGCTTGGCCATTTGCTTTGCAGGAGCAGGGACCAGCCCTTTACCAGCACCAAGATCAATATAACTTTGAACAAAAACAAAAGAATATCTGTTGACTTTTGGCTGTTACGCACACCTCACGGTTGAAGTCCAGCCATTTAAACTCTCAAAGCAGTGATGCTGTCAAGACATCCAGCTGCTAAATGTGATGCAGGGAAAAGATTTTGTTTAATTTCTGAGAATCAGAAAATATTTGCTAAAAACGATCACACTCTAAATTCTGCTGCTACTTCACCTAGAAAGCATCAGGTCTCCAAAAGCCAACTGCTAAAGGAATGCAGTTTTCTTCCTTACAGCCAAGGGTACATTTAGACTGTGCACTAAAACAACCATAAATAATATAGAGCCTGCACGTGTCAAGTTAATATTAAAAACAGGGGCTGTGTGATGCATATCAAATACTGTCATTCTCCTTCTACCGAACAAAATACCGGGAGGTTTCAGCCTGGGAAATCCTCCCTGCTTGTTTCGGAAGGGGAGCGCAGGAAGACTCTCTGCTGAAAAGGACTGTGTCACGCTGAGTGGCCACGGCCGGCCAGCTGCCAGGGCTGCTGCTGAACCGCAACCGGCCCGCAGAGATGGCCATGGCCATGGGTGGCTTGGGCATGCGGTGGCTCCACAGCCCTTGTGCCTGCCCATGCCGCCGTGTTCCGACTGCAACCCGACATGCTGACAGACTCCATTAGCATTAATGCTGCTCCCTTATCTCCCGGTGGCCGGCCGGTGAGGGCTGCCTGCCACCGCCACCAAGGCCGACACCGCCAATCGGCTCTGGCACCGCAAGGTCACCGTGCCAGCCGGGCTTGGGATTGGCTCCGGCGCCGCGGCGTGTTATTACTGTCTGATTTGATCGGAGGCAGGGGGTGGTCTCCAATCAAACAGAGAAAAGGTCCTGGAGAAGGTAATTAAATCCTGTCAGAGGCAATTATCGGTTCCAGGGCCATGACTCTGGCACTGAATGCAGATGATCTGAAGCTCTATTCTTGTAGAAATTCAAGAGGGCTTCTGGCACGGATCAGTTAGACATAAAGGAAACAGCAGGCTTTTTGCAAACAATGCAGCGCTGTATTTTGAAGCTTTCTGCACATCTTTTTTCCTCCCTGTTCTCAGAGTTTGGTTACTGCTGATCAAAAATATTTCCTTCTCCCCACATTCTCATTAATTTAATAGATAAGATTTACTTACGTATTATACACATAATGACAAGTTACATAAGAGAAATTTTGTTCTGAAACACTGCCCACTTACAATGTCTTTCATCAAGACACAACCGCTTTAGACAATAGAAACATATCAAATTATTGATGTTTTACTGGAAAAAACGAAAGCATCAGAATTGCATTATGTATCCAGAAGGGCAATGTCTCATCTCTGAATCCTATGGATGCCAAAAGGGAATAAATAAATAAATGACTTTCTCCTACCACAGTATAATGATGCCAACACAAGTGTAACAGAAGGCCCCTGACATGTTGAAAAAGGCATGCATTTCACTGATACCAACAACACACTGTTTACATTTAATTCCACAAAGCCCAATATCCAATCCACTATATACTGCTCTTATTTTACTCTGATGTGACAAATCCATCTGCAAAAAAACCTGTATTTTTTAACAGAGATCAAAAAAGAAAAGGAAAACAAAATATAAAATAAAAATCTCACAGTCCTTCTGTAACAAAAGCATTTTCCTGGTTTTACATAAAACCTTTTCCCCTCAAGTGTACATCAATTCATTGTTTCAGAGCCAGATTACAAGCTCAGTGGTGCCACAGTAAATCAGGATTGACACCATTAAAGTACATGGAACTACTTTTGCTTTTACAGGGAGCAGAAGCAGGGCCTCTGCCTGCCTCAGTCTGGGCTACAATCGCTTCTTGCATCCAGGAATAGGGAGCTGAAGGGAAAAAAGAACTGGGGTGTGTGAAAGGCCGTGCAGGGAAACACACCCACAGACTAACTGCAACTGCAGGTCTTCCTGAACTGGCTTCATTCACTGGTAATGTGTCCTGTTCCAAATTAGTTTTCATTGTCTCAAAATATCATGCATTCAATACAAAATAAGTTTTTACTAAACCCTTCCTTTCACTGAGTTTTAATTTGCTGAACTGACTTTGTAAACAGCTGTTTAAACATAAATATTGCTGCTGCTGAAATATTTCACACAATATTGGTGTAGAGTCCTCTGTTATTTCTGTGAGGGCACTGTTTTTTTTTGTTGGGTTGGTTCTCTGCATTTCCCCTACAGCCCCGCAGAGGCCATGCACTTGCATAGCATCATTTCATTTCATATGAATGCACACCTGGAGAGAGGGGATTACAGCCGCAGTTTCACGTTTCCTTATGCAGATAAGTCATAGGGCTGATTGAAGACATTAATTTAAGCTTTTTTTTCAACATTTCAGTCTGCTCGTAGTATAGGAAGATGTGTTTGTGGTGGGTCCTATAATTACCAAGGAGGCAGAAGGTTATTTCCCCTCACGAGCAAGCACAGCAGAGGGAAAGACCTTTCTCTCTCAGATCATGCCTGGAGGCAGGGCCTTCTGTCAGCCTGACCCACAGATGACTTGGGGTCCTGCTCCTGCAACCACATGGAGTCTCACGAAGTGTCTCCTTCTGGCCAGTAAGCCCACATGATGTAAAACCGAGAAAGAAAATTGCACAGAGAAGTATAAGGGGGGAGACTCTATCATAAGCCTAATAGAGCTAAGGTTCAGATTCCATGAGCCTTTACAAATCCATGCAAGATGCTTTCAGTTGCAGAGAGGAGGGCCACTACAACTTTAGTAGTAAAAGAACATCTAAGTTTCATAATTCACTCATTTCCAAATTTCAGTGTGAAATTACTGAAAAAGGCATTGCAGTTGGTGACAACCACCACAGTATTTTCTGAAATTCAAGGCATTAGTCAACTAAGAACTGAATGAAGCATGACCTTGGTTGACACAACTATCAAACAGCTGTCAGAGAATTCCTACTCCAGTCACTACCAGCTTCCAGCAGTTTCTAACCAGTGACATATACCCTATGACCAACTAGTCAGGCCTTCCCCTCCTTTTTCAACCCAACATTGATCAGTAAATTTTTGTGTGAACCATTATGGAAAAGGCAAATTTTGCTTCTGACTAGTGTCTGTGAAGGAAATTACTCCTGTTTCAAGTTTTCAAGAGTAATTTTTAGGCATAAAATGGCAAAACCCCAAACATCAGACAACGTTTTCTTTGGCCTTAGAGTTCCATCCCTGTCATTGTGCTGTAATAGCACAGACCCTCACCCATCTTGATTTAGATTCTTAGCCTCGTCAACATATTATAAGCATATTCCCGGACCATATTATAAAGGCCTCAGAGAATTTGAAAGTAACTTAAAAATTTACTGATGATTTATACAGAATTGAAAATTATTATTGAGAGAACAAGCTGTCTTACAGAAGCTCATTTGCACTGTCATTATCACATAATCTCGTATTCTCTATAAAGGCACATCAAAACCAAAAGATTGAGGTAGCTCCCTCTGCTATAGCTGTCAAAGCTGACTTCAGGATTCCATACATTTCTTGTGAAGTTGATACTATCCTGATTATGCAAATGCTTGGCTATTAGAAGATAAGCACAACGCCTTAAATTCATACCTGTATTTTAAAACATGCTCATTCATCATTTGACTCTCCTCCTATATATAAATCTCTGCATGTGAGAGAATGTATTTCTGTATGTTCCTGTATACTTGAACATCATATACTCTAGCCTTGCAAAGGTTATTAAGCACAAATTAGGAAAAATAACATCAATCGTTCTTACACAAAAAATATTTGATTTTTGATTCACAGGCAGGGCATGTGATTAGTTCTTATTTACATAAAATTGTATCTTAATCACCTAGAGTAAATCCAGTATTTTGTTTATGATGCAAAAAGTGTTTTGTTTCAGAGATGCTCTACAACATTAAGTTCAAATCTACTGTTTCACTTACTAGGAAATCTGAGCAAGTGCAATAATAAAACTTGAAAAAAGCAGAAACAGTGAATATCAAGTTGATTACAAATAAATACTTCTTGAGCTTTTTTTCAGTATTTGTTTATGTCATTAGTATTAATACTCTTTAAAACATAAAACCAGAAAGGTCAATAAAATAGTTGATTCTACCAACCATGAAGGGCTAGATTCTTTTAGACAACCCACAGTCATCACATCACGTACGTAAATTTCAAGGAGCCAATTTCCAATTTTCTGTGGTTTCTTTCTTCCCACACATGTCACGCTTCAAATTCGTTTTGACAACTAAACAATGTCTCCTTTATTTCATTATAATTCCCTAATCTAGAGTCAAAGCTTCATGACAATTTCATAAAAGGAAACAAAAAGATAGGTTCCTTATTTTAAAGATTTCTTACAAAGATTCATTGGTAAACAATCCAGCTGCATCAGTTTGTGGAGGCAATACCTAACTCTTACCCTACCTCACAAATCCCACTATGGAGTCAATTCACATGATTAATATTCAACCTCCTAAAAAAACCTTCACCCACCTCCATATTATTCTTCACACCTCATTTCTGTATGCATTTTTTCTTGAAGCTGAAGCATCCATGTTAATACCTTAACATCATCATACACGGCTTTAATTTAGTAAATTCAATTAAAAAATACATGCTGTCATTCATGTAAACTGTAACCCCTCATACTTAGTCCAGTTTATGTATAAATGTAATTTCATTCATTAAACCATATACATTTCAGAACAGGAATGCAGTCGCTGCTTACTAATGCACAATAACAAAGTGAATTAATGCTTAGCCAGGTTCCTATCACCCAGTGACTGCAGAAAAACTGAAGACTTACCAGAGGAAAACTGTGAAAAAGAATCAGCAACACAACAGCTTTTTCATTCTGAGACCAGACGTCATGCCACTCTTGAGTCTGAACATGCCTCAGAAGGAGCCACAGAACTGTCCAGCTGCTGTTTGCAAAAGGGATGCCCCACCTTGCATTGACTGGTGAAGATGAGGAGCACTTTAGTCATTGCCCTCTGACTTCCACATCCTCTTCGGAAGTGCCAGAGGTGTTATTAGGCATTATAACCTGAACAGAGTCAGAGAATTCAGACCTACTCCTGAGGAAGTCTGGTTTCTTCTTTGTCCTTTGCTGTTCTATATGGAAGGCTAGAATTGGCCAAATATTCTGACCTATATTGGCACAGCAAAACTGCAAGAGACAGAAGGCAGGTATAAAAATGGCCAACTATCAAGGTCATAAGCAGCAAGAAAGAACTCAAGAAAGAGACACAGGATCTTTAACAATCTCAACTGATGTATTCCCTGATTTTATGACGCAGTTGAAAATGCTATCATTGGTGTTCCCTCAGTGCCATGCTACCACATTCATCAGGCACCCTGAGGCAGGTGGGAAAATCATTTAATGAATCCCAAACACAGGGCAGGAAAGAACCTCCTAAATCAAAATTAATTGACTGCTATCACAAGCCACATCATCATATAATCTGGTTTATAAATTAATCATACCTAATTTTAACAGTACCTCAGCAACTCTCTCCCATTTCTATTGTCAGACAGCATTTCTGGCATCTCTCTTCTCCAGTCCTTAGAGATATCCTCATTTCCAGCCCAAATGCATGCATCTTAGACCAGGTGATACACAGTTTGTTCTTGTGCCATTATTTTCCTTTCTCTTAAGCAGCTGTTTTGTCCAGGGTTGACTTCTTTAACATACTTGTAAACAGCAAGCAGGCTCTTTTAGAGTTTCAGTTTGGCAGGCTACACAAACCAAGCTATTTGAGTCTCCTCTCAGCAGAGAGGTTCTCGACCCCATCGATAATCCTTGCAGCCTTTTCCTACATCTCTTTCAATTGTAACTATATTTCTGAAACAGGGGCAAGAACAGCATGCAATGATTTAAATGACACGTAGCTCTCTCACATACATGACCTTAGCAGTTTGCTGTCCCTTTTGGGAATACTTCTCCAGAGGCATCAAACTTTTGTTTTCTTCAACAACCTACATAATGGTAGCAGCTCACCCTCATCCTATAATCTGTTAATATATTCAAGTTCCTCTTTTTTTTTTTTTTTGTTATTTCTCATAGATTAGCTCAGATCTTGCAAAAGAAATCCTTATGACTAGTTTTTAAAGCATAACATCATCCGTTGTAGTATTAAATACCTTCCCATTTCCATTATCCTCAGTCACCAAATTCTTCATTTATGAAGTTCATTTCTTAATAACAATGACTTCATAATTTGGGGCTTCGCAATAATATAATCATGCTATACCTGCTTTTTATTCCAGTGTTATTATATAACAGTGATTTAAAGGTGACCTTTAAAAAAAAACTCCATTCAATCTTATTCCAACCAAGATTTTCTAGTTTTAGAACAGATTTTGTAGAATTCTTCAGCTACTTTATGGTTTATTTCTTATTTTCCTCCTACTCCTTCCTTCATGTTTTTTCCCACATGACCCATACAGCATGGTTTATTGAAGTCAGAAATGAACAAAAAAAAATAATCCTTTACACAAAAGATATAATTTATCAGAAAGATGTGCTATAATTTCTCTGTGGTAAATTCAGGGCAGTCTCCAGAAATTTTTGTTTGTTTATTCTTAATATCTTCTTTAACTTCTCTAAATTTCTGAATACTATTAAATCTAGAACAAGAGGACTTCCTTACAAGTTTATTCCCTCTTACATAAGATGCAAATTTTATACATTTTTTAAATGAGAATTAGAGAGCAATTCTAGGTCTTGAGTTCTACGATCTTGATTTCTTTAGGTAATTTCTTCTAAAATAGTCTGAGATATATTTCTACTTAATTTGAAATAAATCAAAAGATCAACCAAACCAAGGCTTTTCTCTGTCAACAGTGTCGTATTACATACTCAGTGCTTACCATAGCACAGTATCACCTTTTATTTCTTTTGTAACAACTTAATAAAGAGACTCACACTGAATTAAAATTGGGTCCTATTACCAATATCTCAGCTTTTCACCTGCTTTTATGTGAACTTTAAAAATGTTTACCACAACAATTCTCTGTCAAATCATGTAACAAGGTTCTTTACTCACAGCCAAAACTTAGCCTGGTTGTATATAGCTCACTGCTGACATTTTTCCGTTAGGTCATTGTTCAACCAGCACTGAAAGATCCTAGTTCCAAACCTCTGGTTTCAGACATTCTATTCTTTTATATCACTTTACAGATTCATCAACACAGAAAAGCAGCTATCACTTTGATTTCTATCTTTCCCAAATGAAGCGTACCTTTTGATGACCATATTTCAGACACCATGGGTTACCCACTTTGCTTTGAGACTCTCTATAGTGTTGGATGTCTAGTCCACACTAAGTATGTCTATTTATCCTGCTGTCAAGGTCCTTGGTATTGCTTAGCCCATAAACATTTCAGATGTTTCTCATGGCATCTGCTAGTTTTCTAATTAGATTAGACAGTTCTCTCAACTCCCTTGCCACATACCTGACTATTGTTATCACCATCATTATGCCTTTCCTGATTAATGATCGTAACAAGTGCCACAAAGCTACAGTGAGGTAGAGGTATTGTCATAAATTCTTCTGAAGTTTCATTTTCTTTTAATGATAGATTAGTATACTTTTATCTTCTTTGTTTCCACTTAAAGGGTAAGGTTACTTTACACAATTATCAATAGTTCTTTGTATCTATATTAACACACTCAGGGAAGCTGCCATAGTTGTCATAGAGATTTTCTTTTTATCAGTTCTCATTTTATAAAAGAACTTCTATAATTGTCACGCTCATGCCTGAAAAGCAAGCAGACAATATGGCTGATAATGATTAGCTCAGAGTCCGAGCACTGAGAGCAATGCAGCCAATCCCTGCTCATGGCAATAGGATGAAGATTTCACTCCTACTAGCGGTACAGTGGTACCACCAGGTTTAATGTTTGAGATCAAACACATTATTATTAGATTAGTTGGCATCTGGTGGATCCCAATAATTGTAATATTAAGTCCACCTTTTGCAAATTTTCTTGGTTTTATGGGTATTACTTAAACAAATTCCCAAGTGTCTTATAAAAATAATTTGAGAAGAAGAGACTAGACCAAAGAATAGCGTACAGAAAAATAAATAAAACAATTTTTTGTTACAGACCTTGTACTAATCATCTTTCCCAATGTAGACTTTAAAAAAGAACAGGATTCATGAGCAATTTTATATCTATTTCTTATTCGACACTTGGTTATTACTATATGATAGAAAGATTTCATTTTGAAGCACGGTGTTTCTTCTTGGGAAGTAAAAGAAATATAGTTACAGTAAAGGTTAAGGTCTGGGCTTTTTCAAGAAGTCTCCTTTTTCTATGATGTTTCATGACCCTTTTACCTTGAAGGACCCCATCAAATGACTTAGGCTGTCAAGAGATTTTTTAGAAAGTTTGATTCTTCCACAAAAAAAATAAAAGTGAAGAAAAAAAGTTAATTGCAGACTCCATGCCTTTCAGGAAGTTGTTTTATCTCTGGATTAAAAAAAATTCTGCTTACTTTGGGACCAGTATTTCTGGAGATGAGCAAAGGTGTTACAAGGTAGTCTCATTAGAAAGACATAGTCTCTTATCATTGAACTTCTCAAAAACCATATATATATTTGAAATGATGCAGGTTTAAGAGAGAAAATTCTGCTATATTTACAGTTCTGCCATGTGACAGGTGTTCATCCTCCTGTACAAAACCTATGTTCAAGAAAAGGATGGGATGGAACATAGCCAGCTTCCTGCTTTGTTCTGTTCTGCCACCTCTGCATTTCTGCCTGACCCAAACCTATATCAAAAAGGCTATCTAACAAAAATTAAAGTAACATTTGACAAGTAATTAAAATAAGAGAACTAAATTTAAAGTAATTAAAATATCTGCAGTATTTCAAAGGTTGATTTTAAATACTAACTTCTGTTTTTATAAAGAGATTCTGTCACTATTGATTACTACATACACTTTAAAAAGCATACAGATATCATTTCACCCATTGCTCATATTTACTGCAGCTTAGAAGAGGAACTGGGTTTTTTAAACAACTCTTTGAAACTGCAGGACAAAATGAATAATAATTTAGTTGCCCCAAAGTGAAATTAAGTAATGCAGAAAGAATATAGCTCTAGACTTAAAGCTCTGGTCAGCTTTAAGCCTTATTCATAAGATAATACCCTGAGTGTAAAATCATTCCCTTTGCACTGCAATGAGAATCACTCTTGATCCTGACCATCAATAGAGGCTGCCTGGTAGGTCATACAAGAACACAGTACATGTAAACGCAATTAGGGAACAGAAATCATCTGGCAATAGGGAAAAAAAAAATCAAAAGACCAAAGGGTCTCAAATGCTAGCCAAAGATTTGGTAATACTGACTCAGTGTGATTATATATGGAGACATATCCTATCTGCAAGCAGCTGCAAATCTTCCTGCCTATTTTGCATTTAATGTCATGATTCATATTAGCTGTATAGCACCAGGATGCCATAGAGTGAAACGGCTACTGGAAGTCTGTAGCAAATATGATATGCTGAAGAAATAAGGTTTCTGCCTCCCCAAAATATTCTGTTAAAACGCTTTGCTGCCCTCTCCCTTCCCAGGCAGTGTAAGGTATTATTTTTCCATCAGGAAGAGACGGGTTCCAGAATGCATTCCTAAAATTCATGGTATTGTGCTAAACGGTCAGAAGATTGCTTACACTACCACGCTTAGCACATATTGCTGGTTTTGTTATATCTCAGAAAAGTTTGCTTTAGTCTGTTCATGAGTGCCAACCACTGTCATAGGGTACTGACAGATTTTCTGACAATGTCATTCCAACATAACAGCATCATACGCAGATACTGAAGTCTGAGTGGTAAAGAAAAGAAGTCTCATTTGCTTATAAAAGAAGTCACAGATGTGAAGGAATTGGGTGTCTCAGACTTTCCTCTAAGTGAATACCTTTTGAGAAACCCAAACCTTTGAGAACAAACAGCATTCCAGAGAGATAACATCACGTGTTATCTTTGGTCTCTATATTTTACTATCCTTTTACTTAATTGCATCAATTTTTTTCCCTCTCAACAGAAAAAGCTAGGAACTTCTGAGAAAATATTTTGTGTACAAATAAAATAAAGAACAGTCTTTGAAAGAAAAGCTCTTCCAGTACATTTCAATCAAAGAATATTAAAATATTTATTTTGAATATAATATGCTTCCTCACTAGATGTCATACTTGGAAATATAAAAACTGAGCACAAAGAATCCTAAACTGACTGAGGACAGTCAACTTTTCTATTCAACACCCACAAATGTTCACTTATTTCCTATTATTCTTCATCTAAGAATAATTTGAAAGGTAAAGAAACTTCACTCCAAGGGAGTTACTGCAATTTATACAAGGATAATATTGGTGCAGTTTTTTGGTAACAAATATTTATGGAAAATAGGAAGAATTTTTTATCTTTCTTTTGACAGTCATTTTCCAAAAGTTAACATCTTGTCAGAATGAGAGAAAAGCACTGAGAAGAGAAGGTTTTTGCAACTATCCGCGCTTCTACTTTTCATTTAGAAGAATACCTGTAGTGGATGAACAAATGCAATGCATTCTACCCTGGGAGCTGGGGGGCACCGTCACAAAACCTGTGGGCAGAGAAAAGAGGAAATTCTCTTCAAAACATACATGAAAGCTCCCAGGACGTGTTCTACAAATTAAATATTGCTTTAAATCTACAATATTATATCAAGTATCATTAGTTGTGCTACTTCCTGCAAGTAACCAAAATACAAAGGAATTTGAAATGAATTTCTAAATCCAGATCACATTGAAGACTTAGGCTGTCATGTACTCATACAATCCAGAATAGCATTCCCATCCCCCTGCATGTACTAATCTGAATATATGTAAACTGATAACACATCTTCAGATAAGATGGAATAAGTATTTAACGAAAAGAATTCCACATAGTTTGTGTGATTTTAGGTGCTTTCACTGGCAGTACATAGAAATGGTAAAATGCAGTTAAACATCCACCAGAAACAAAAGCATCAGTCAGAAAGTTATATTAGAATTCCAGTTAGCACTGTTGCAGCCAGTGGTGCTGCAGCAAGTTGCTGAAATATGATGTAAAATAACCCAAAATTTCTTTTATATAGTTTTTTAATACTCAAGGTACAACAAAGCCATTAAATACTTGTATTAGCAGTACTACCCATGTGAACGATGGATCACACACAGCTCAAGCAATTAGAAGCTGTTTTATTTGGAAAGAATACATAAATATTGTCCAGGACAGCATAAGAATAAGTCATGGTGTTACTCATGTGAGACTGACTGTGATAAGGAGATTATATGAGCTTGGCAATGTGATAAGCTTCTGTGGATTGAATAATTTCAGAAGCTTGGGAAGACAGAAAGCGTCTATGCTGTCTTGAGCAGCACAGAAAGCAAAGATCCCTGAGCTAGGGGTGAGCATGCTACCTGCAGAACTAGGAGCAGAATAGTCACATCAGTGTAATGCTCTACTACACTAATTACCCATTTTTGCAGATCACTGTAATAATTCAGAAGGGGAGGGGAATAATGAATGTAATCAACAACAAAGGGATAATAAATAATAAGAACCAATTGTGCTGAAAAAAACAACCCCAGAACACCCACCCTGATCATTCGGTGATAATTTATCTGACAATTCCTCCTGCACACTTATAACTTTACCTGATTTATTCAACTTTGTGAACGGAATAAAAGACGGTTAAGGCAGACACACCAGGATATTATTTTAGAAAGCCACGTACAAATGGCAAAATCAGCATCAGTGATTTGTGACTACTACTGAAGAAGTTAGAAATAATTGCAACCTTTCATTACAAAACCTGTCATTTGGTGTCTGCGGGCAATTTGGTGTAAAACTAATCTTGACGACTGAGTCATTGCCAAACCTAATAATTTGCTGCATAAACTTTAAACCATATAATTGCTCAAGGTGAATGCAAGAATCTATAACGTGAACTGTTACTATGCCAAGGCCCAATCACAGAGTTTTCAATTCAAAGATATTGCGACTGTAGGATCACACTCTTAATTAGTTTTTCCCTTTGAACACAATGTGGGTCAATACGAACTGAAATTTCCTAAAAAAAATCCATCAGTGAAAGACACAAAAACGTTTCCATTTAGTAAGCTTCTTTTGGATTCCTCACATGCTGCTGAATTCACAAACAATGTCTGACTGTGTTTCAGGATTTTGCAAACTTATACCTAAACTGCCTCAGAAAAGACAACAATAAACATAATTGCACAGAATGAAAAATCCATTAATATTTATCACAAATCAGATTAAAGCCAACAGATTTTTTCAATAAGCAGACTGTGTTAAGCATCCTCACCACACCGCAGGTAATAGTGATGCCTAGATTCTATTTAATAGTTCCATTTCTAAACAATTGCCTAGCACAATATTTCTCATTGCTATACAAAACCCTGTCTCTTATGTGATTATATTTTCTTTCTAGAAGACTTCCTACCTAGTTTGGAAATTAAAAAAAAATCATTTTGTAAACATTATTTTATACCATAAAATATAATTGATCTGCCCCTGTATCACCTGAACTTTCACCAGCTTCTTGTAAGCATATAAACCTGATGTAAAGTCAACATTTGTTATTAGTATCTGTCATGGAAATGATGCCAGAAAGTCACATTTGCAACCTATCTTGCTTTGCTACCTATCATTGTTATAAAATAATGTGTATTTGTAGCATACCTATGTGCACATACCATTTTTCTGTTAAATTTGTTCCAAGGATTTGGAGAGAAAGGTGGTTTGGCAAAGGATTTCATATGCTCCCACAACATGTGAAAATAAAGTTCAAGTTGCAGTATGGTGCAAAGCATTATTGGAAGAGAAAAAAAGAAAGAACTGTCCTACAATGTGTTGAAAGCTTCCCAAATGGTGAGAGTTATTTCAGAAAGTTTATTTTAGGTAAAGGAAAGCTTTTTCAAGGAAGTGGTAACATACGTAGGACTACACATTACAAAAGGTTGCTTTCCAAAGCAAAGTGGAATTATTTCACTTCTCTTTTCAACATATCCTATTTCTCTATGAAAAAGATACTAGAAAATGTCAACTGGCTGACAGAACATATGTAAGTATGTGTGTAGATTTCATTTTTTAGCAAAACTCAAAGCTAGGAATTTGTTCCTTTAAAATATAAAATAATTAAATTAAAAGACCTCTTCTTCCTGTTAACTACTAAGTAAAAATACATTATGCTTGCATTCAAGAAGTATAAAAATTCCTTAGAATACTATTTTTTTTCATATCTCAAGGTGCCTTTAAAGATTAAATGCTAAAAATTTGTTCTATCAATTCAACCCTAAATCAAGAAGCTGCATCCTGAGGAGCAACTACCTCCTGTGAACTTCAGCTTTAATCTCGCAACATCTCAGAAGTTAAATGGAGTTCCTCCCCCTTCTCTCATCCACCTCTACTTGAGCACTGCTTCAAATCCTGAAACCAACATTCACCAGAGACATAGTTGAGATCTGAGGATGTGCCTGTGGTGGAGAGGAAAGTGTTAGATGTAGCCTCCTTGGCATTTTCTAGCATGCACCTTTTTAGCATTACAGAGCTCAGTACAGTGTCTATTAGTTAGATACCTAACTCTCCACCACAAGTTCAACAGTGACCCAAGATTTCCAGGCCATACAGTGTCATCCACTTCCACTGCTGAGCTCCAGACTTGTGGTGCTGTACTGCACAATGCCCACATACTTCTGCCTTTATGCAGTTCACTCCAAAGGAGGTTGCCCTCTGAAAGGATGGCAAGTAATCCATATGCATAGCGTGCACAATTAATTCACGTTGTTTGCAGGGATGAAACAAAGCATTCCATAGCAAACAGTTTAGAGTTGTTATGTCATTAAAGACATATGTATCACATGAAGATTGTTGCCCCAGCGTATCTGACTTGCACATACTGTCACAGTATTGTCTGCACACACTTGATTGTACATCTGCATGAGAGGTAATTATCGTTTCTGCTGCATCTTTCACTAGAGGTGAGGATAAAAAGGGAAGAGAAGAAAGAGAAGACAGAAAGCCATCCCATCTTCTACAGACACCAACAGAACCTGGAAGCTCACCCACAGATAAAGTCAGCTAACAAGGACAGTGAAATCCCCTGAGTATAAGGTCTTTTACAATAAACCTGCACTGTTACCATAGAAAATTTGTGCCTATGCAACTAAGAAGCCACCCATTAGTCCAAGAGACAAAATTTACGAAGTGTTTCTGAATGAATATTTGGGGAAGAAATTTGACTGTGAAGTTGTGAAGCAAAACTTACAAGACAAGTAGATTGGTTTTTTGCTCTGAGCTTAAAAATGGAATTAAATCTAGGATATTATTATTATTCCTGCAAACCTCACAGAGACTATAAATAACAGTGTTCTAGTAACTACATTTAAGAACTAAGTCCCTGGAGGGAAAAGAAGTAATTTTTTTACATATTGAACTTATCCCTAGATTCAACCAAAGCCAGTAAAAGATTTGATTTCTCTCATGCATTTCCAGTGCAAGTGACCTCTGCATACAGCCAGGCACCTACATCAAGTGTAAAGTTAGCCCTGTTAATGCAAACAAGTTCTTTATTGATCTACTGTAGTGAAGACTTGAGCCTGCACAGTAAAATAACAAGGGGAAAATACACACACAATTAAGAAATGGGATTTTTTTGGTTTGTTTTAGTGTTTGCTAGAGCTCACCACCATCAAAAGCTACTTCAATAGATTTCACATAAAAGGGAAAATCTTCAACAATTTTTCTCTTCATTGTGATAGTCCAAGTATTCCAAATGACTGAAACAACAAAGAAAACAGACCGAAGCTTTATCTCATTAAAGCTATTCCAAGAAATTATTTCCCCCTCTTGAACACAGTGGTGTGAATGTAACAAACAGGCACAGTGTGGAAGGTCTGGGTCCTGTGGGTAGTAATAAGCTATTGCTTCTTTAAAAGACTACAAGAAATACACACAAAGCTAAAAAGGGAATGTCTACAAGGAAAATCAGTAAATGCAAGATCAATTTTGCCCATTTATTCCCTTCGTCTTGTCATGCTGTAATCGAGTTTCAAGTTTAGTTAGATTTTCCCTGCGCCCTCATCTAGAAGTTAAGCAAGCAGTGTGTTAAATCAGTGCTAATAGTCTCTGCCTTTCTAGACACCGAAAGAATATGGTGGTTCACTAACGTAAATGTAAAAACAATTTCATTTTGGGCAAAGCTCGTCTTTATGCTTTTGAAGATTAAACGCTAAATAGATTTTGGATGGTCAGTCACAGTGAGATGAATTTTTCTTCAGTCAGATTTGGCAAGTGTCCACACTGCAATTCAATGAAAGAAATCCAAGTTTTCTTCCTTTCACTGTAAACAGTGCCATTACCCCACTAATTCAATTCTTTCTAACCTGTAGGTTATCACATCAAATATTAAGAAATTCTTAACTGTTACTAAGTAAGAAGAACAAAAAACTTGAAAAGGCTTCTGCATAAGCACAAAGAAAGAGAAGTACTTGCAAAGAGGAAGGTAGTCTTCTATACTCAAAATAGTTCCTGCAAAGGTTCTCTTTCACTGATGAATGTTGCACTTCACTTGCCAATGCCAGCATACACAGAAATAGGTTTCAATGTTTATATGGAATTTCAGAACCTAAGAAAAAAAAAAAGAGAGAGAGAAAACATGTCTTTGCAAGATTATATTTGCATAGATTGAGATTCTGTGGATAAATCACACAGAAAGCTGAAGCCCTGTTACTAAAAGGAGTCTCAAAATATCTGTTATACAAATATTAAAGTTATTCAACCTAAACTCCTGGAAGTCCACTATAATTGCTTCTTTTATATCTGGCATTGCACTTCAATTACTGAATTGCTTAGCTTGCAAGAGCAGACTTATGGAGATGTTGTACTGTTTGATTTGGCACTATTCACAAGCCTTGGAAGATGATCAAATAGAGGGCACAGAAAAGGAGGAAAAGCCTTAAGAAACTGTCTGGGCTGCTGTTGTTACTGCCTCCATAGAGAGAAAACTTACTAGCAAGCACAAAGTAGCTGTATGCAGTACTCTTGTTTAATTTTGTATTGCTTTTTTTTACATATTGACAAAATAAACATCAGCATTTCTTCAGTAGATACTAATTTGCATCCATTTTAACTTACATCTCTTCACTCTCCAACAGGTTAAAATTTTACTTTTGACTCTTCGCAATATTTTGGAACACATGAGTCACTAATGTTGTACAGTAACTGAAAAATCAAGACAAAACTGATACAAAAAACAGCAGGAAGAAAACAGGACAGCTTTAATGTACATAAAAAAAAATTCACAAATTATACTATGATTAAACTAGGAAGATTTAAAATGTTATGTGTATAAATATCCAAGGGACTTAAAACTGATTTTTGCAACACAGTTTAGATTCAGAGCAGTATTTTCAACTTGAAGAGGACCTGATAACAACCTGGGAAGTCCTGAAATGCTGCCAAGAAATACTGTTCGTGTAAAATACCAGGGGGATTGTGGGGTGATGGTGTCCAAGTCACCGAGAGGCTGCAGAAGGTGATCCCAAGATCCTTACACATGGCTGGAAATTCACGGAAAAGCCTTCTATGTAAACAGGAGTCACCAAATATCAATACAATCACAAATGCTTCTACACTGTTTAACTCCTCATAAGACCAGAGCATGTCAAGTGGCAGGGCCCAGGAAAGACAGAAGAGTCACCAGCATCCCAATATTCCTGTTTGTTACAGCAAGCAGCCAATACTGGAGACAACCCAGACTGTGTAGAGATGTCTTGCCTGCCTCTGCTCTCAGCACCAGCCCTCCAGAACCTGCATGGATGTAGGATACTTCCACTTCGACTGAGCACTGCTCCAGTGGGAGTAGGGAGGAGAAAGAGAAGGCTCACAACTGTAAGCGGAAGTAATGCTCCAAGCAGTTCAACTCCTATTCAGATTTCAACTTGGAGAGCTGCCAGTTTACCAGGGAAGCAAGTCATGCAGAGCAGCTGTTGCCCAGTTATGATCTCTATCCCCAGACTTCCTCTACATACATGCAGCAGATCCTTGGCGGCACGCTAGGGCTTTTTAAGGTCCCCACAGTGGCAAGAAAGAGACGGAGCTCTTCACTTGGCTGCAATTTTGGCTATATTTCCTCCTTAACTCTGCACTGAAAGTGGACAAAAGCATATTATGCTCTGTGCTATATGGCTCTGCTGAGTGATGCCCTTAGGGAGATGGGTAGTAGGGACGAAGCCCAAAATAAACTTTTCCAGTTTGTGCAAGAAATGCACAACCTCTTCAATCTCAACAGTTACAACAGTCAGGTGAGCCTCAACCTACTATCTGGCCACCAGCAGATGTAGGCACACCCGTTGTAAACACGGCATCATACTCTGCTGCAAAGCTCAATATGAAATTTTATGCACGTGAAATTAATCATCACAGAGAACTACATGAAAGACATCCCATAACCTTCGCCCTTCCCAAGATTTTGAGATTACTTCCCCTTTCCTCCTCATCTGCCACCCCTTTATGCACCATGCTTGGGGACAGACATCGTAATTTAGCCAGCATGAACGTGGAAAAAGTGTCTTCTCCTGAATGACACTTTCTCTTCCTTATTTTCCAAGACTTTGAAGTCTTTTACGGTCGACTATGCTCAGATGCACCACACTACAGAAACTGAAGTGAACCTTCCTAAAATCAGATGTTTTGTCTTATGTCCCTTTTAAAGCAAACCTGAAAGCTCTACTACTAAATACTCTGCTTGCCTATGTGCCTGTACAAGTGTGTTAAACTGAAGGTCTCAGTTTCTATAAAGTGTGTATTTTTCAAATGTTTAACTGCCTTACTACACTACTTCCACAGGTATTCTTGTGACAATTCAAAAAAAGAATTATCTCCTTACAGAAAACCACTTTTTACTGATTTCCTCCACATTTTCTTGCGGAGTGCACTGCATAATTGTTGGATCTATTGTTCTAAAGCAGAACCAGCCTCGTGAGCAGCATCCAAGAGCAATGCTTGTCTGGACAGTTGCTTTAGACAAAAAAGAAAAATTAATCTAGTGGCCAAATTCCAGTTGCAGTTGTGGTCCCTTAGTGAAATTACATCTTAATGGAATTGACCTACTTCTACATTAAGACTACTGTGCCTAAAATATAACATAGATGGAAACATATTCTTTGTCATTTTAGCTGCAATTTGCAATATTGATTTTAACCCTGGATCAGACCTTGATCTAACTAAGTGCACTGCGAATCCAAAAATCCTGACCTCCAGACCAAACATTTGTTCTTTATTATAAGTGCAAGCAGACTGCCTCACATTTGGGTGACGGATGTGACCCCAATCTCTCAGTTAACACTCTGGTTCAAAGAGTAATCCTGCCACACACAACTTTATTGTTATGAAAGCTATATGAGAGTGCTCACCAACAAAAAGTAATGACTCCTAGTTCTCAGTGACACCAAGAACCACTAGGTGTTTTCTTGTGAAATAGGAAAAAAAGCAAATTGAAGTTTGGCTGCTAGTTTGTGAACATAAAAATAGATTTTTGATTCCTCTATAACAGTGAAAGTTAGGGCGGAAAATAGTTTAATTTTATTTTAAAATATAATGAAGCATTCAATCTCCTATCACAAAGCCATCCTGTCCTGATTGAGACATTCTTGAAAGATTTATTCACTGCACGTAGAGGCATAGGAAACTCTAAAGATTTATAATAACTATGTGCTGATTCTCCCTATAGTAAGCGAAACCTAGATCTTCCACAGGGATTTAGGTGTCCATTTCCTGTCAGTTTAACTGGGCACCTAAATGTCTTTAAATCTATTTATCCTTCACCAACCCTTTTCCTTCCCATTAATGAAGGTAATACTGTCTCCCTGTTTCAAAGAAGGTTCATGAGAATGAACTACTAACATCACCGAGTCATTTCAAATTATACTTAGTCTCCTAAATCACTTTGAGGACTTGGGCCTTAGGAACTCTAGAAACATGGAGCAGCCCCATACAGTGTTATAGGCTTACTAGCCGTAGTGAATGAGATTTTGAAAAGTAACTTAATCACAACAACAGGATTTAAAAAAAAAAGGCAATTGTGATTCTAATTCTCCTACAAGTACAGAAGACAGGTTTTCTAATTCTCCTCTATGCCTTTCAAAGAATCACTCTAAGGAATTATTAGACTTTTTATAACTGAACTACCCCCTCTTTACAAAGTTGACTCCACATTTAAACCACAGAGCAAATCAAATGTAGTGGACCCTTTTAATCCAAGAGAGCCTCTCTACGTGACTAGAAAGACTCTTTAAACTGATCTATTTAGTTTCATAGGCAGTTTTAAATGTTCCTTTCTCTTTCCTTCTTGCAGATATGAAGAAGGGAGCAGTACTGTCTCAGGACTCACAAATTGTACATAATTTAACATTAAATCATTAGAAAGAAGTAGCACATAGGAAGAAAAATTGGAAGCAGAGGCAAGTGTTCCACAACATCATAATTACTATAATCTTAATTCATAGAGAAGGAAATCCATAGGAGGGGGGAAAAAACAACCCAAAATACAATCAGGCTCATGTTTACCATTGTTTCAACTGATGTACTCAAATGGAAACAACATGGTCTGCAAGGAACTGGAATTAAGATTATTGTTGCTGAATTGCTAGTACTTTCAAATTGTAAATGAAAATACAAATCATGACTACAGAAAATTTAAAAGCATTACCCAAGTTTTTAACAACTGTAGAAGATATGTTTATGCAGGAGACATGAAATTAATCCATTGGACATCCCTTGACTCCACTGAACAGCAGTAAACTTAAAAACTTTCAAAACACCAGATGTGAAAGATCACAGTCATTTCTGACTTAGCATATGCCCTTCAATCAGTCATTTTCCGCTTGGCCTATCGTTTCTGTATTGTGTTTGCTTACACGTTACAGTGTTACATGGACTTAACATAGGTCAAGTTAGCTCAGTGCTGGAAGTAGCACAACACTCATTACAGATGAGAATGCTTTGCTTTGTGTGTCTGATCTCAGGAGACGGTGCTAGAAAAGGAAACTACTTTACCTTCACCTTTACAAAAGACTAATATCTCAAAAATCCTAAATACTTCAACTTTTTTTTTGCATGACTCAGTAAGTCTTCAGGATAAGATTCTGGAACAAAGACTTGACATTTTTATTTAGTAAATGATTTCAAAATGCTAAAGAAACACAAACAGAACTCTACAAAAGAGAAAAGGCGGGGAGTCAAAAAGAAAATATTAGCATCTTATAGAAAAAAAAAAATATATGCTTTTCACATAGTAATTGTCCCTACTCTGCAACAGTTTATTTCATGCCTATGTACTGACTTTAACAGGATGATACAGCAGTTTTTGGGAAGTTACCCCTTCATGATGTGATAGGAATTTTTCAATGGTGCAGGTAAGATTAGAGAATTCTGGACTTTAGTAACAAAAAATATAACTTTCTGACCAGATGACCATCATGAAAATTTGAAAAGATCTAAAATATCATAAACCATACATGCAATCATAAACAACTCACCAAAGATTTTTTAAAAAAAGCACTCAGTAAAAGCAGTATTGTATCCCTACCAGTGCACAGAAGCAAAAGAACTTTCTGTTTTCATGGAAGTATGTACAGATGAGAAAGCTCCAACAAGAAAGCCTGCATTTTGATAGATGCCAAGAAAAAACATTATTTTTTGCACGGTAGATATGTCACTGCAACTGTTCACATTCTAAGCAAGTATTGCTTTAAATTATTTTACTAACACGATAGATCATTTCTTCATTCATCTGTTTATCTGCCCTTAGACTGAGGGTCCTGTAAGGCACAGACAGGAGGCTTTTGGAAAGCATCCAACTGCCCCCATCAGAATAATGTCTTTTACTTAATGAGAACTAATTAAATTATAATAAAGCACAGCAAACAACAGAGATGCTCTGGCTCAATTTTACAGAGACAAGTTGCAGTGAAACTCTGAAATAAATGATAATGCTGAAGGTAAATTTCTTCACTGTTGTCAAACCGTTCAGAAAGCGTTAACACGGTTCATTCATTTTCAGCTGCAATACCATGCTGAAAACATACTTTTGCTGGTCTGCAGTTGATTGATGTACATTACTCATATCAGGCTAATGGTACTTTATTTTCCAACAGTAGCAAGTAATGAGTGACCTTGAGTGCATATTGTTTTGCTGAAAGGTTTTGTTGCTCCATGTACTCTATGAGCACCCCCAAGGAAATGAGGACCCTCTATTGGTGTTTTTCAGCAAACCTCATTTCTTTCATGGCTTTCTGTAAAAGAATTTGATACAGGGATAGAAGCTAACCTCAGTGAGTAAATGAAATATTGATCCACACTACTCTGGCCTTGCCTTCACCTTGTCCCAGGGCTGTGAGTTACTGACTTTTCCGTTTTGGCTGTAATAGGAATTATTACAACAGGCCTGTGCGAGTAATTACTTGGCATGGCAAAAAGGAGGGTCCATCATATATTTCTGTAGAGACATTAGTTTCCATCAGCCCAGCAGTCTGCTTTTTTGGCCCTGTCTTTCCTACTCTTGATTCAATTCTTTTAACCATCATTAATCAAGTCCCTTGTCAGTAGAAGTTTATCAAAAGTATTAAGTGAGCAAGGTTGCATGGCCTCCTTAAAAGAAAAAAAAGAGGAAAAAAAAAAGCCAAGAAAAAGAAGCACCAGTACAGGGCAGTAAATTTCAAAATATGGAAGGCTGGTTCCGTGATATATATGAGTGTCTCTTCAGCTGGAATGAGCAGTTTGTTTTAGTGATAGATATTGTAGTTTGAGCTGTGATAGAATCCTTCTCAAGTTTATGTGTCATAGACTATCGTTTATGAGAGACCATGTGTTTCTAAATGGTGAAGGTCATGGCTGATGGCAAAAGTAAAAGCAATGGTGATTCATTAAAAATAGTTAATAGGGACTGCTGTTGACAGGGATAAATAGCAACACACTGCTTTTTCAACCCACAAGCAACTAGTTTAGGCAATGTTTCTTCTTTTTTTTCCCACCAGTCCTGATTGCCAGACAGCTGTGAACATACATAGAGACATAAGCAAGATTGCTTCCAGCCTGTTAATAATAGATGCAGGATGGGTTTCCAGTGTGATTGACTTCTCTAGACACAGATTTTTCCAGCCAACAGCTTCGACAGGCTGACTAAACATTCAGCTTGCAGTGATTTGTTAGCTAATAATCAAGTTTACAATGCATTCATAGAGACCAAACACATTTGCTAACTACACTGCTGGGATTCCACTTTGAACACCAACTACCGCCCTAGCAGAGCCTATGTAACATCAGTGGAAGCTTTGCTTGCATAAAGGACGCTAAGATGGGACCTCACGACACTGGAATGGCTAAAATAAAAGTGATCTTTATTCTATCATCAGTCAGAAAAAAATTCCGTTAGCTATTTTTGTGCTGTTCAGAAAGTGAGCTCTTAAAATCTATTTAGAAATAAAAGATTTTAACTGGTTGTTGTGTCACTGTTACTTTTTTCTTTTGTTTTTACTTTATTGTATATATGCAAACAAACAACTATCATTATTAAGACAGAGGTTTAGTCAACTTAGAGACGCTTACAAATATATTTTGCCAAACAGATTTGGGGCTGCACTTGAAAAAACAGTTTGGTGAACGTTCTCTCATGGACACAATTCTACAATACATACAAGTGACAGCCCTTAGGTTGCTTATGGTTTTGTCTGGTTTGTTTTTAAATACAGAGGGCTATGCCGCTAGTATACCGATTAAAACAAAACATAGCTTCCAGAGATAACATCAGCTCCATCTAATTTTATCACACCTGAGTGTTTTGGGTCAGTGGCAAAACTAGGCAGAACTCAACACTGTTTTAGCAGACATAGGATCCAGATCATCTTTAGTAAGCTGGTGCAATTGCACTGAAGCTGATGAACATAAGCCATTTGCTAAACTTAAAGGACGATTTCTTGGTCCTTTAGCTACAACAAACATATAAACTTTAGTCCTAAGAGATTCTCATCCTGAACTGAGTAGAGGCAGACCAAAATTCCTTATTAACTCAATTACAACCATTATATTTTGCAATAAGGTTTGTTGTATTCAATTTTAGTGACTGATCAGACAGATTGGAAAGCTAAAGAAAGAGGTGGTTCACATTTAATTTCTAATTTTCCTTTGCTAACTAAATGTTTTGTTCTGTTTCTCCTGGCATTTACCTTCCTTTCTGCCTAGCTGAGCAAGCACAGGGAAGGATTCTGATTTATTTTAGGAGAAAAATATGTTTATCATTCGGGTTAAGTGGTTTCCTCCATATCTTTGCCTCAAGTATTTAGAGAGTTCCATTTCTTAGTGGATTTTGTAGCACTATCAAAATTAATATGATTAATGACTTCCCTAGGAGTTGGTCATGCTCTGCTTGAGTGGACACTGGCACAGTAATAGCAGCAAAGGAAAAAAGACAAATGAAAAAAATCTACTGATTAATTAAAAATAGTAACAAAGAGAACAAATGAAAGATTGAACCCATTAAGGCTTGGCTAATTCTGCCATGTCTAGTCCTTTGTTCTTCGTATGATACATGTGCTTTGCAGCTGCCCAGATCAGAGCTGAAATCCTGTAATTACAGATGCTCCCTTACTTTCCTTCATCTCACTTCAATGTGGAAAAAGAAGTTTGATTTTTCCTTACTTAAGAGCCTAATACAAATGCTTTTTTAGTCAAGCTGAGTGTAGATCCATGTTGTCTAGCTGATAACCCTCTTAAATGTAGCTTTGTCTCAGACGTTTTTACTTTTTTAAGACATTGTTTAGATGATACATCTGCAGAAACAAAACCAGCCTCTAATTTAGACAGTGAAAAATATTTGATTACTAAGTAGGGAGGTAAATAAGACATCTGCTGTGATTATTTTAATGCTTATATTTTGATACTTCTATAAAAGGAACAGTTACCCTAACACAGTCATCTTGAGAAAGACAGTCTGCAGTGGTTACAAATTGACTTTTTATGGAGAAAATAAGACTATTCCTAACCTATTGCACTGATATTATATTTTGTTAATATTTTATGTAATAAAATTCCTCCCATTAAGGGTGGCAAATTGCTTTATAATTATAGCACTTCGCACACTAGAATGACTACTTCATTTTATGGAAAAAAGCTCAAAATACAATTTCATTACTATCCAGTGCCTTTTCATCCTACTAAAGGTTTCAGCAGAAAGCACTTCTACACGCGTCTTAAATTTCTCCTTTTCCGAGTATTAGTTCGATTTAGAAAAAAAGAAAATTATGACTCCTGCTCCATGCTGCTTGCTGCTAATGAAATAGTTCTGTATAGTGAACATTTGTATGTAGATCTAGATGAATCAAATGAACAAAGTATAAAATACTGATCTTGTAACTTCTAAATCTAAAGGCTGATTTATATACAATATGAGTACTACCTTAACTCAAGTGGTTTAGAAGCAGATTTAGTTAAATCTGTGCAACTCCCTGGTGCAGTCTCTCTTGAATAAGTTTAAGGGGACCTTAAATTGATTTAGCTCGATGTGGTTTATAGACCTGAATTGGTTTCTAAACCAATTTAGTTAAAATTGGCATCCAAGCTGTAATCAGACAGCCTCCAAGTCAATCACATTGATATGAGACTGAATCAGGACATGCTTCTGCAGTTCTCAGATGAGAGGAAATTGCAGCACAGAAAACTTATTTTCAACTTTCCTCTTTAAGCATTTTGATAGAACTATTAAATTCTTCTGCTGGAAAGCTTCAGTAGTCTTCCTTATGTACAATCATCTTCTCTCCTATCTGAACAGTGACAGTTTTGGTGGCTGGGACTGCAGACTCAAATGTTATTTAATTTCCACTGGAGTTCTTTCTTTGTCTGCTAGAAGATCATCAAGGCAATGCTGTCAATATTACACTACTGACATTGGAATTGAAACTCATTTAATTCATATTACTGGGAAATGTCACTAAAATATTCTGGTTCTAGAGGTGCTAATTTAAAAATACCTTAAGTCAATCAGACAAGATGCAGAAACAGCTATCAATTATAAAAAAAAAAATAAACAAACCCAAACAAACAAAGCTCCCTCCCACAACCACAAGAACTTTTTGGGATGATCTCTAGAGACAATACTGACTCCACACTCACTAAAGAAAACATCACTAAAACAAAAAAAATCACCAAAACTCAACCCCAAACAGAGATGCTTTTAATTGGCCTCCTGAACATCAAATAAGTCTGAAATGAGGCCTTTGGATGCTGAAGATTTGAGCCAATTTAAATGCCAAAGCTGGAATGAACTGCTTGTCCTTACACAAGCTCAAGACTGAAGGACAGGAAAAGGATCAAGAAAGTCTCATTCTTCATTACTGTAAATGTTTCTTAATATACAAACTCTTCTATCTATGTAGCTTTTTTCCCTCCCCCCGTAAGCAGAGAGCAAACCTTTATTTTTTTTAGTTTTTCCTTCTTTTTTCCCCCCTCCTTTTGATCACTGCTGTGGTTTCTTGTCCTAAAGTTTTTTTGTTTTACAGGTTTAATTGCTAGCCAGTGAAGTTCAGTGCCTGGGGAAGGTGCAGGATGCATCTTCTACACCTGCAGGATAAACGTAATTTCTTCCATATGTGGATAATTGCCCCTGCACCACATATACTTAATAAAATCTGGTATTTATTTGTCAAGAAGATGCAAAAATAAGTTGCCTTCAACTCTTCCACCACAATTATGTGTTCTGAATTACAGCCTTTCAGAGCTAGTTCATTACACAGAAATGCTTGTTTGGTTTAAAAAAGTTAAAATCTCCCTGTGGCATAGCTTGTAAGGTCAGAGACTTAAGAAAACATGTCATTATTTCCGCAATAAAAATTGGTCTACCTAATGGATTTTCATTTAAATATATTTCTGAGTCAAAAAAAAAATTAGAAACCAATACACTTCTAAACACTGGACTAAGGACATTAAAACCAGTCACATCTTTCTATTCCTTCTGTCCTTCTTTGTATGTAAAGTGTTGGGGCTTTCTTTTAAAATAAGCAACTGATAGAATACTAAAGTCAGGATTTTATAAGGCTATTCTGTGATGATCATTTTATTATTTATATTCACCCAAAGGCACAAATAAAAAATATTCTGGGGTGAAATTATTCATGTCCTAGCTTTTGCTTGACATAGTTTGGCAAGATGCTGTCAGCCTCTGTTTAAAAGGACCTTCCAGGAGAAGTATGAGAGGAGCTGAAAGGGCAACTGAGACACTGCGTTGGCAGGTGGAGCTGAGACAGCTACAGATATTTGTAAGAAACTTGCCTTTGTGTATGCTTGAAGTGAGTTATGCAGGTCTCATTTCTTTTAAGTGGTTTGTTACTGGCTGGGACAGATTCCAGAGCATTTTTTGTACTTATTAGGACTCAAGGATCCCTGCCTACTGAGCACTGAAGGGATCTTAATGATGGAAGATGTTCTTACCCATGCAGTTTACTAGAATCCAGCCAAAGATCAATTACTATTTTGGTCTAAATACCCCCCTAACACAAGACACTTCCACATCTCATTCTTCATTGCATTTAAAGATGGGAACAAGAATGGCTTCAGATTTAAGTTACAGTGCAGAAGAAGTGAAAGGTTTGAGCCATGATGATAACAGTTGAAAAGAGAAAGTGGAGGGAGGGATTTTTTTCTGTTTTGCTCTAGCTTGCATCCATCCCTTCTCCCATGGCATCTGGGCTCTGGGATGACATCATTGCAACATGAAACCAGGCCTTTTCTGCATTTCCAAATTCTATTACATATCACAATTTTAACATATAAGGACCATATAATTATTTCTGTGCTGGCTCTGTACCAATATAAGCACTGCCAAATCATCAGAATCTTTTTAAGGGGAATGATTAATTGTGTAAGTATTCTGAGATACACAAAAAGATATTCACTCATTTGAATTATCCTCTCAGGCTTTTACTGGCTGAGATAGCATTGCAAAAGTTTATGGGGCATCCTGAGTGATTTCAAACAAGAATCCTGGGTACATACACACTAGCCAGTGGTCAGAAGCAGGTTGAAGAGATTTTTTCCTCTTTGCCTTCCCTTATATTATGTCAAATTTCTCTGGAAGCAAAAAAAATTTTGCTGGCAGTTTGTAGGGTCTCATTGATTTAAACAAAATGTAGTGCAACAAGTTCTGCAGCATGTGCGCTTCCTGCTCCTGCCCCAGCGGGTACCAGAACTGCTGAGTGGTGCACAAGGAATCAGCCCAGCTAAACTCAAGGGCATCTGACTGCTACTGCACTGGATAGTCTTTGTTCTTTTCCACTTACACAGCCTTTTGTGAGTAACTTATGCAGACCCAAGCTTTAATACTACCCTAAGGATTTGGCAATTCATATTGGTATATGCTTACCACAAAAGGTAAGAGTGAGTCTTTATTTTCAGCATTTTAGGGAAAGATGATCATTCTGCCATGCATACCTTGCATGTTTTTACAGTACTTATGTCTTAGATTAAAACATACCTTGTAAAAATGGTTGATGCACTAGAGGGAAAGCATGGACTTTTTAACCAAACACAAGCCTTTTTTTAAATTTAGTCTTAGCACTTATCTAGCTCATGCTTGCCAACACATTAAATATGAATTGCTTTGGTACTGGCCAAATAAATCCAAATAGGGATAACTGAAATTGATAAATACTGTTCTAGTATTATAAGTGAACCCACCTGGGAGAGATCAGCTGCTGTTGTCTGTTTCTTTCTGACTTTTTTATTTTCATTCTAATGACATAGCTTTTCCTGCTATAAAAAACAGGTGATACAAATGAATATTGAAATGCAGCACACTACAGTTCCCAGTTCATCTCAATAGCATAGTATTTCAACACACTGTCAGAATAGTTAAAACCAGCTATTACCGAGAATCTCATGTTTCCAGTGCCACAAAGAACAAAAGCAGCTCATTTCACTTAACTCAAAGCCTTACTTTACCCTTATGTTCTGTGTTATTTCTAATCCACTACAAAAAAGTTGGGCTCCTCTATAAAGGTCATTTTGAGGAAAGAAAATCCATCTATCT
The DNA here is from genome assembly GCF_032191515.1 of Phaenicophaeus curvirostris. Classification (NCBI taxonomy): domain Eukaryota; kingdom Metazoa; phylum Chordata; class Aves; order Cuculiformes; family Cuculidae; genus Phaenicophaeus; species Phaenicophaeus curvirostris. The sequence goes on from NC_091396.1 coordinate 8,182,726, forward strand.
GCCTATCTATCCATCTACGCTGTCACACACCAAACTAAATATTTGTACTTTTTGGTAGCTAACCGCATCAGAGCCTACAGTGGTTTTCACCTCCTTCTTTTTTCTTTTCTCATTAAAATATCTTTTTAATGAAAATGTCATTGGCATGTCACATCATTTCATCCACAGTCAACTCTCGGATGCTCATTACTCTTATTCTTGAGACAAATGCTGGACCAAGAACAAAAAATATTTTTCCCCTTAGGAGAAGTAGGACAGTATAGAAAAATAAAATAGAAACCAACTTACCAGCAAACTTCATTCATCACAAACATTGTTTCAAGTGTTCTAGTATTAATTAAATACCCTAAAATTGCAACATTCACTTCATTCTAAGTGCTATCTTGATTTTCTTCAGTACACATTTGTATTTGTAAAGCAACCTTTATTCAATAAGCAGATAAAAGACCCTAGAATTCTAGAAGCAAAGGATAAGAAATGATAAAAGATTTGATTAAAGATTAATTAGAGTTAGAAGCAGAAAAATGTAGATTCACAGAATAAAAGTACATGTAAGAAATCAAAGGCCTGGAAATCTAATGCTGCTAGCCAATGCTCTCAACCCAACTGGTAATTAATACTTTCCAAATCATCATTATTCCTAAATGACTCTCCACAGCAATTATTAATCCCTAGATAATATTATTAACACACATACACACACACTCTTTCTAATCAAGAGAGTCATGCAATCAAGAAGTGAGAGCACAAAAGGATAAATATCAGAAGCAGGTTGAATTTTTGGATTTTAAGGCCTTGTATCAAAGTTTCATCAGCCAAAGCCTCGAAATAAAAATGTAACTTGCTTCTACCACCTGCAAATAAGGATGTTTTATTGTAAAACTTATTTACGATATGTTTGAGGTGTTTTAGGGTGTCCTCACTGGATAGAAAGATTCAATATTAGCAATGAGTTTTAGGCTTTGTGGGTGATCCAAATAATTTTTCCAACAGCAAAAAGACTGCTAGTACCATCAGTAGGCAAATTTATCGGAGCAAGAACCTTGCACAATTCGAGACAGAAGTTTCATGATCTTAGTTTTAAATTATCAGCATTTATAAAGAATTTGACTTCAAAAAGCACAGTAAATGCAGCTTTTTCTTTGAGGTCTTTGATCTCTTCAAGATCACAAACCTTGGTCCCATGCTAGGAGGCACACTTTTGCGGAAAGTGTCTTTTTTATTATTTATTTTTGTCAGGAATTCACGTGTCGTTCCCAGAACATTCCCTGTCCAGAAGCAGGCTAATGACTACTACACATCAGTATAGGAACGACACCATTTTTGACCGAGATAGTACTTGGAGAGAAAATTAATTTTAAAAAAGGCAGCAAGAAAAAGTACCCGAAGCCCTGTCCCTTCCTTCTCCAGGTGCACTAAGTCAGGGAGGGGCAATGGGAACCTCCTTGTGCCATGTAAAGGCCCACAGAGATTTACAAAGTTAGTGCCACTCATACATGCAAAAATGCATGTTTACTGAAAAGCTGAGATGGGGGCAGAGGTGACCTCTGCAAGAGGGAGGTGGAAGATGCAGCCATGGTCTCTGCCAGCTGCCTTCCTCACCAGCCTCTTCTCATCCCTCCACAGGCACCGGGGACCAGTGCCTCTTCCCTGCAAGAGCCATTAGACAGCATAAGCTCCCTTTCAATTACTGAGCTTGCTTAGTCACAAGTGATTTACTGTTATCATTTGGTTTTCAATGCAGCTTCCCCACCCCTGGGACGTTTCACTTCTTCCATGACTGGATCCGACTTCCAACCTCATAGCCATGCACAGCAGGGGAGCAGCTCCAGGTCTGTGCACTCCGCATACCTGCGATCAGGCTCATGACTACAGGGTGTTTTCTCCACTTTGCCTCATTTCTACACATCTCTAACACTGCAGTTTGTACAAACACCCTTCCCTGCCACAGTTTGGGCGTCTCAGAGAGAAGTCTTGAAAGCATCTACAAGGCAGCTGCTCCCCAGGGAAGCTCTCCAGATACAAACTGCAGCTTCAGGCCCTAGGAAACCCCATCATGTCGCAATACACTCCGATGTTGTCATCTTGCTGATGTGCCTAGCCTTAAATATTGAATGGATCGCATGAATGGTTATTTTTCTGCATTGTATTCCAGACTCTTAGATCTTAAAAGGTGGCTCATACATCATGGAGTAGAAAAGGTAATACAATTTGAGAGGGACGGGGGACAGGACAAGAGGGAATGGCTTCAAGCTCCACCAGGGGAGATTTAGGCTGGACATTAGGAAAAGATTTTTCACAGAAAGGGTCATTGGGCACTGGAACAGGCTACTCAGGGAGGTGGTCGATTCACCTTCCCTGGAGGTGTTTAAGGCACGGGTGGACAAGGTGCTAAGGGGCATGGTTTAATGTTTGATAGGAATGGTTGGACTCAATGATCCGGTGGGTCTCTTCCAACCTGGTTATTCTATGATTCTATGGCCAAGGTCAGGAATGTTTTCTCTCTACTGGTGTTTTTTAAGCACTTAACAAAAGCTTGTCTTAAACAATAGGTTTGTTGTGATAAAGAAAAAAGAGACTGACAAGGAATGATACTATCTTTTTAACCATTGCAGAAAATGATACTTAAGAATTGAGAAATCCAAGGCAATGCACAATTAATGGTCTACTTTGCGTAGTCATTTATCACTATTTTTCACACACATCAAGTGCTACTTATGAATGGGTGGCTAAATATCCATTTGTAAATACAGATAGAGGATTTGTACATGGCAGATATTATGCCTAGTTTGATTGTACAGCTACAATCTCAAAACAGTGGCAAATAATGAATGTGTCGAAAATGGAATGCAAGTATTTAAATAATTCAGAACTACAGTATTCAAACCCAAAGTTCTGTTTTATTTACTTTGAAAAAAATGCACCCAAGACAAAGGTCTTCTATTAAAATGAAGGTCTAGAAAGAAAAGCCTTGTAATTAAAAATCTTCTAATCCTAAATTATACTATTTTTCTAGGCAAATATTCATAAATCAAGGAGAATGTTTCTTTACTATTGGTAATGACTATTAGCAATACATTTACAAATGCTACTTGAGAAACAGTGGAACATAATTAAAGGCAATATTATCAAATAAACCCCCCACTATTTAGGCATCTGAATGTTAGCTTTCCTCATGAAATAAATTTTAAAAAATAAATAAAACATACAGTACTTTGCCCACACTGTAATTTGTCAGCTGTTGAGGAAATTGGCATGTCTTTTCTGCTGATTTATTGGTTAATCCCAACAATTCATTGCAGAAAGGTCACCAGTGAATTACAATGTGAGCAAAAATTAAGCAGTGCATTTTAAAAGTGTTTTAACTGCATAGACTTAAAGCAAATTTCAAAGTTATCATAGTCCTAGCAAAAATATTTTGGGTAACACTGTAGATAATAATTCAATAGTTTCAAATGTTCTCTTTCTTCCAAGTTTTATATCCCGTATAGTAGCTTTGCTAATACTGACTCTTAGATCAGATTTCAAATATGTTTGAAAAATCTATAAGTCCTGGATTCCCAAAATAGAAAACATGAAAGAGGCACCAGATACAGTATGATGATTTCTTAAGTACTGGTACTCTGGTTATTTCTATGCATCAACTAAGCAAATACTTCAAGACAATGACTAATCCTGCTTATGGCAATAGGACTACTTCTTGCTTAGCATTAGACAGGTTTTGAAATTTTACAAAAATATATCTATGGCTGCACATTTCTAGACTTACTTTCACTTAAATAACATGTACATCTTTAAAATACCTTTCATTTAAACTAAGTTTTCATTAGTTTTACAAAAGTCAGAGGTACAGAGTTTTTTGAATACTAAAGAGAAAGGAAGTAATGTGACTGGGAAGACAGAACCTCATGTCTCCCTTTCCCTTTTCACTCCCATACGTGTATACAGCCTCCATTAGGAGTGAACTGTCAGAGCCAAGTTTGATGTTCGTTTTCATATTGTGTTTCTATAACTATTTTCTTCCCTTCTTTTTCAAAATATCAGCTGCAGATGATATTCAGACTGTTCTTTTTCTTAGGCTTTTTACCATGCAAGAAACGGAAAATAAGGAGGTACTAGGAGCTGTGAAAATTAAACCCCACTTGCTGCTTTCAGACATAATTCAAAACCTACTTATAGTCAATGAGAGCCTTGAAAAAGTACAGTTGATTTGTAACAAACACATTTTGAGGGTAAACCTATACTGTGCAATATAGCACAGTGCAGAAAAACACCAGAGGCAGGTTACCAGTCACACCTGGTTTACACCCACAGTTTACACCCTTTTTTTAGGTAGCACATTTAAACAGTACATTGGGCTCCACTTTAGGTTAATTTAGGTTTTCTGTCTCCTTATGTTTTTTTTCTTCTTGAGAGCTGTGCCAGACTCTCAATAGCTAGTTTTCAACCTGAGTTTATTCAAAGCAAAATTATGCGCATTTGTTCTCCAACCAGATCTGCATTAGCTTAATTATAGTTTCGGGGTACGCAATGAACATGGTTGTTTATGGGTTGCATCCCTTAATTTAGGCCCTAAATTATCTCTGTAGTAACTGTACCAAATACTCTGTAATTAGGTCCTTGGTCACAAATTTCACACTATACCTTGGAATATCTTTAAATAGGAGTTCCAGAGCACTTTTCAGTTCCCTAAATTCTGCAGTCCAGTTCATCTAATTGATCCTTAATGCATATGTTTCTCAAATTCTTCCGTTTGGTGTTGACATATGTCCTTCTCTGTAATTTAAACAGAACCACTTATGATCACTTTTTTCAAAGTTATCATCTCCATATTCCTCATAACTTGCAAAATTAAATCTAAAGTATCATCATCCCACAGTTGGTTCCATGCAGTGAACACAAAACTGAATTTTGCCACCTTAAGAATAAAGATAAAAAGCTTTCTAAGACAGAATTCACTGCTTCTGTTTTCACTCAGGCGCTAAGCATCATCTGTATCCTCCCAGCAAAAGTAATCAAGCAAATTTTGCAACCAGGTAGCTAGACTACAACAGAACCAGTGAACCTGTCAAAGAACAAATTTCTAAACCAAAAATACATTATTTAGAGTAAATATTCTAAAATAGTAAATAGCTGTTCAGTTATCTCTAAAAATTAACCTCACTTTTCACCCTTACAAGATAGGCTAACGTGCTAAATCTAGAAATATCTGAGCAATGAGAATAGAAGGTATAAACTCTCAAAACAAAAAAGCTACTTTAAAAATAATGAGGAAATCTGAGGCTTGCAGTGGGTTCTTTGGTATGGTTTTGGGCAGCTGGTTTTTGTTTTCTTCTCTTTTTTTTTTTACCTTCACAAACTCAGGTATCAGTTTTGGGTTCCAACTAGCACAGAATACTTGACACAAACTGGTATTGCCCACCAGCTTTCAAGAAAGGAGAAACAGTCTTGTGTCCATTGCCCACATGGACAGACTTCACCTGGTGAACTAGCTAGGACTGACAGAAGAAGCTGATAAGAAGATTTCAATTTTGCTAGTCTAAAACTGTGTATTCCACATATAGACTATTCACTGACCCATCCTCCATCAGTGTCAGATCACACCTGCCACTTGTATGGTGTGAGATTTTAAAAAGAAGAGGCTCTTTGCCACAGACCACTTCGGTCATGGGACTTAGTATTTTTGCATCAGGAATGTGGACCTGAAGGCACTGAACTTCTTGCATCAGAGCAGATCTTGAACATCTCAAGTTATCAGGAACCATGAGATCACTAATGAAGTCTCAGAACTTTATCTGAACTGAGCAACTGAGTCTTCCTATCAGGGTACTGGTTATTGGTTAGAGATCTGTGACACGTAGCTACCTTGGTGGTGCCTATGGTATATAGACGTATGCGTGTGTTGGGGACATGCTGAAGGCAGAAAGCAAATATGTGAAGCAGCTCTGGTGAAAATACTATCCATCTAGAAGTCTACAACCTGCCTCATTTATGCAAAATTTTTCCTGCCTCCTAGAAGGAGTCTTTCCTGTGCAATGAAAGGAAAAACAGGCTCCATTATAGCCATGCCTGACTATTGGCAAGTGCCTAAATGGACAAAAATTGATTTGACAAAAACTGATTCTAAGTAGAATTCTATCCCTCCAAGATTTTTCCTCTTAGCCAAGATCAATAGGAATGCAAAGGGGTTTTCTGTGTTACAAATTTTAATTAATGCAAGCCAATCTTGTTTGATTAGCTGCAGATTAGGTTGCAAAAATAAAAACTCACAGTTTGGTGAGCCTGCATGCAAAAACATGCAACATTCATACATTAGAGCAGCTTTACTGTGAAGTCTTAGAGGCTTTTTGGGTGCTCTAGCAGTTCAGTCATGAAACCAGTATGCATCAATCAGTCCAGGAAAACACACAATAGAAAAATTAGTAGATTTGGCTTCCTATTGTACTACAGAAAGCACATTCACCAGTACGAGTGACTGTTGCAATCCTGAAAGAAAATAGCTCATGTACAATGAGAAAAAAATTTTATCTGTTGAGTCTTTAATACACTCACAAACTGCCAAATTTGGCAAAACATCACTTTACCCACAGAGTTTTGTTGTTGCTGAAGAAGACTGTCATGTAGACAATGCACTTTAAAATGAAACAACAAAACAAAACAACAAAACCCAATCGAGTACATGAAAGTAAAATTGAAAACATTATCCAAGTTATTTACTGGAAGGTTCAATAGGGTCACCCCAAGACTACATGGGCCAAAACTAATAGAAAATTTGTGAGAAACTCATCAGAACAGGCTTGGAGAATGAAAAAAATTGTTGAAGATTTATTTTCTAACTTGTCAGTGGAATTGTCATCAGCATTTTCCAGTAACAGCAATGGATCTCCAAATTTAATATATTTCTCTGTTTAGGCAATTCTGAACCTCCATTTCTCACTCCACAAGCCAAAACCAGACACAGCCTCTGTCTATGTGCTCTCAGCTTTTGTCATTGATATTCCTTCCATTAGTACAAAATATTTAAATACTTACTGAGACAAAACCACACCAAACAAAAAAAAGGCATGTGAAAGAAAGCGATTCCATTGCCTGGTCTCACAGTCAATTTTCCAGACACAAGTTCAAGTTCTTGTGGGAAAAGTAGTAATGGAGCAGTCTTCTTTTCGTGCTCATTTAATTTTGAATTATATGCTTTGTTCAATTTTCTCCTCTTTCATTGTAAAGAGAAAATAAATAGCCAATACTTGCTCTGAATCAAAGTAAGTTTTCTGCCACTTTCTTCCCTCCCCCCCAGCAGCAGCTGACCTGAAGACTCTACTAAAAAAAAACCCAAACAACTATTTCCAGATACTTAACCGTGATTGCAATTTGGAAGCAACAGGATTACCAAGAAGAGGAGGTAGAACTATAAGGACCATCTGTTGACTGGTATTTTCTAGAAAATAGATAGGACCTACTAAATCCCACCAACAAATGACATGCCAAGAAATCACACCAGAGTACATAGCATCTGACAGATTATTATTGGGAAGCCTATTGACAACTTATCAGCAGGTAATACAAATACTGTCTTCGGGGAATAATGCTGAACTAATTCAGGAAACCCAGAGACATTGCTCTGAAAAAAACAGTTGAGCCAGTAGATGAGAAATACTAAGCACAGAAAGAGCCCACAAGGGTATGAATCGCATCAGAGGAGGAACTGAAGAGATGCACCTGAGGACTATATGAAGGGATGAGGCAGCCCTCTCAAAGAGGTATTTGGCTGTACCATCACCATCTCGCAACAAAACTATCACTCAAGAAAATAAAAAAATTATGCAATTATGACACCACAGTGTACACTGTAAAACTTTTACCTGTGTGACAAAATTATATCATTTCACTTGCCAAATTGTATTTACAAAGTCCAGTGCCTCTGTCTTGTACACATGCACACACTCAGCTTTTAAACAGTGATGGCATTTATGTTATGCTTATATGCCCAATATAATGCTGCTAGTTCTTAGAAATCCCATGTTTGTGGGACATTATTATTAACTCAGTCAACTACAAATGGATCATTCAGTAAGAAAAAAAGCTATCTTAACTCATTTCCACATTACTTGAACTCTTTAATAACTTTTTATTTCTTTCACTGAGAATTGTATCATATTTCCAGCTTTGAGATTAATAATCACTGTTCATTGCAACAGGTCATTTCCTTCGTCCTTATTCTGCTATTCCAAGGGAGTTTATGGGACCTAAAGCTCTGCTATAGCAAGAGCTGGGAGATCCCCAACCAAAGGAACAGTACTTCATGGGCTAAGTTGGCCAGCTCTGTGCTACATTTCAAACTTCTGCAATACCACTGGTGCTCAACAGTACAAGAAGGGCACTGGAGATAGGGAGGGGAAGAACGGTGAGGCCAGCACAAACGATGACCTGCAGTTCCTAGCTGTGCATCAGTCCCTTGGCAATAGCCAGGAGCTGGCAGAGGACAGTTGAGCAGCATTGTTCAAACATCAAAAGCCTCCCCAAAGACGCCACAGGATCAGGACTGTCAGGGAAGGTGTTTTGTAGGCACACATAGGGCACCATTGAAGAATAATCCCGCAGAATATATGAGGTGCCCAAACTCATTCTGATTTTAATGCTTATTGATTTTTATTATACAGTTCTTACATGTTGTCTGATAGCACTTTATAAATGTTTTATGTAAAATAAATAATTCAAGAAAGACATTGCTTTCTTCAGTAAAGTTTGACATCATCAGAGCTGTTTTTTGCTACTATACTGACTGCAATGATGAAAGAAAAATGAAAACTGGGATCTAGACATTTCAAATATGACCATTTTCTAAATCACAGCTGCTTTTTCTCTTGTAGCAACACTCTGTTTAAGACTGTATTAGATATAGAGTATAGCATAGTTCTGCCCCTTTCTGGTGTTACTTTAACATTTTTCCTTCCCTCTGACCCTGGATTACAAAACCACATCCTTAAATAAAACAGATTGTAGTTTGTTGTGTTTTAGTGTTATTTTGCCTTTATTTCTCCATTATTCATTCTCCTCATGTTCTACGGTCTTCCATAGCACTTGCTATGGAAGGAACATCAAAGAAAGGAACTGAAAACTGAAAAATCCGTTGTCAACCTAATTGAATCGGCATCTGTTTATTTTTAAAATATTTTTGGTCTACTGACATCACAGCAGCCAACCAATCATAACAGTTAAAAATCTGGTTGGCAAACTGCTTCCAGTCAATTCTAGTGGACTACACTATAAGATCAAGAATTTACCGACACAATATCTTTAACGATGGTGTCTCCATATCAATGGATTTTATGTCGGTGTGTTAACACTTACACTCATCACTGAAAAGGAACTAATAGATTATGAAACAGGGCTACATATCTGTATTTCTCACAGCTGTAAACCAAGCTCTTAATCCTTCTGCACAGAATGTTTCCTGATTTTACAGAATTATTGCAGCATATTGTAAATTACATGAAATGAATAAATCCTGCCTGGGGCGCACACACAGAGATAGTGTCATCTTGCTGCAAGTCATCATAAAGACAGAATACTGTTCAACGGGATTCTGTTCTGGAAGGCAGATGGAGCAAAACAGGAAAAGGGAGTGGGAGTCAGAGGCATTCTACTTTGTTAATTTTGTCCAGAAGGATTTCCGTATGCATTTTTTCAGTGGTCTCAAAATCTATCCAAGATAGAACAGAAATCCAAGGATAACTCATCTTTCTTGAAATTTAATAAGCATATGGTCAAGTGTCCCCGTTACCTTCACTCCAAGAAATCATCACAGCACTATACAACAGGAGCTTGCTAGACTACAGGTAAGCTCAAACCTCACAAACAGCAAGTAAATAAAATGAGAGCTTCTATTCACTTTTTGGTGAAAATATCAAGCCATTAAGCATCAAATGTCGTTTGTTATCTTTCACTACCCTACTCGCTAGATCCGACTCCTTCAGCATGTTTCTTAGCTCTGACTCAGAGAGCACCATTTTATAAATTTTAAATGTGCTTAAAATCTAGGTGAATGAAAAAAGGGAGCCCCAACAGAAGGAACACTGGTTTTGCAGAATAATGAATGCATTAGCATATTTTGCACCATTGCTCTTTAATCAGCCAACAAATTTCATCTTAAGTATCCATATCTTTGTCATAGTTTTAAGAAGTGACACAGTCTCACAGCAACTAAAAACCAAACCCTGGCAAAGACTGAAGTAGGATTAATAGGCAGCTGGAAAGCACTATGGATCTTTACTGCAGCTGATAGATCTGCACACATCAATGCTGAAACAGATATTTCCAAACCATGGCATAGTTGGATAAGAATCTTCTCATCTCAGGTACAACCAAAGAGATTACACCTGGCAGCAGGGGGAAAGAGCTCCTTCTGTCAGAGTGTGAGGTGTCTTTCTGAAGGAATGAGAATGCTGTGCTAATGCCTGCAGAGATTACAGGACTAGAAGGAACAGGTACGGTCATTGTTTAATCTTCTGAATATACGTGTTTCCCTCTTCTAACTTGCTCTTACCCATTCAGAAAAAGAACACAATTATCCAATGTGCCATGGTAGTTGATGGGCAAATGGTATCAATAAATATTGGTGAAGTGGCACAAATACAGTTCCATTCAGCACTAAACCTATAAAATATATCTCTAGTGATATATCAAAGCTGCTATTATTTCCTCTGGTAGAATTCAAATGAAAATTAAAAAAAACCCCCACACTGCATTATTTTTGAACCTTAATTCATAGCTTCCTGATACTTTACTGAATGTTCACATCTAGGGTCTCTGATCTGCTTCTAGACAAGATGTACATAGTATTTTTTTTAGACATCAAATATCATTCCAAACACTTAGAAATCAAGTAACTGAAGATTAAACTTGTACATAAACATTAGGAAATTGCTGGTGTGAAATGCTTCATTTTCACTGATTCTAAATGTGCACATCCCACGAAAATGAGAAACAAAAGGGCTGACACACAACTGAACAAAAGCCTTGTAGAGCATAGATTCTTCATGACCCATTTGAGAGGAAGTCAATGCCCACAGGTAGCTCAGTTCAGCAGACCATGCTGCCTTCTCATGCCAATAAGCAGTGGTCCCACAGCAGGCTGTGTCCTGCTGATGGCCACCTGCATACAGTTAAGTAACTGCTGAATACACTGTGTAGCAAGCTAATTCTGTTCTCCCTCCTCCACTCAGTCTTGACCAATGGTCAAGATTTTCAACTGAAAAAACACCAATACTGTCGTCATGACGCTAGGACACATATCATTGTTTTTTATTTTCAAGGCTTAGCGCGGTCTGTAGCAACTGTATGTCATTCTATGTAGCTTGTAAATGAGAATAAGTGCTTACATTGGAAGCAAATTTGCAAAATATTTTTTAAAATTATTTTCCCAAGTCTGAGATGACCAGCTACATTAAAAATGGAACTAAATATTATTTACTTTCTGTTGTTTGGCACAACAACCCTATGCAGTGCTACAGACTGGGAGAAGTCTGTCTAGAAAGCTGCCTGGAGGAGAGGGACCTGGGGGTGTTGGTTGACAGCCGACTGAATATGAGCCAGCAGTGTGCCCAGGTGGCCAAGAAGGCCAATGGCATCTTGGCTTGTATCAGAAACGGCGTGACCAGCAGGTCCAGGGAGGTTATCCTCCCTCTGTACTCAGCACTGGTGAGACCACTCCTCGAATCCTGTGTTCAGTTCTGGGCCCCTCACCACAAGAAGGATGTTGAGGCTCTGGAGAGAGTCCAGAGAAGAGCAACAAAGCTGGTGAAGGGGCTGGAGAACAGGCCTTATGAGGAGCGGCTGAGAGAGCTGGGGTTGTTTAGCCTGGAGAAGAGGAGGCTGAGGGGAGACCTCATTGCTCTCTACAACTACCTGAAAGGACGTTGTAGAGAGGAGGGTGCTGGCCTCTTCTCCCAAGTGACAGGGGACAGGACAAGAGGGAATGACCTCCAGCTCCGCCAGGGGAGGTTTAGGCTAGACGTTAGGAAAAAATTCTTTACAGAAAGGGTCATTGGGCACTGGAACAGGCTACCCAGGGAGGTGATTGAGTCACCTTCCCTGGAGGTGTTTAAGGCACGGGTGGATGAGGTGCTGAGGGATATGGTTTAGTGTTTGATGGGAACGGTTGGACTCGATGATCCGGTGGGTCTCTTCCAACCTGGTTATTCTGTGATTCTGTGATTCTCTTAATTGTTTGTTTTAAAGTTCTTGAGGACCATGAAAGCAGTGCAGGTAGCCACAAGAATGAACAAAACCAGAGGCTTTGCTTGTTTGTTGAAAGAGAACTTCCAGTGTTGATGTTTTATGTAGTAATCAATAAAAATTGTCTTGTGGCTACAAGGTTTCTTGTTCATACCCCACTGGAAATATTCAATACTTTTAAGTGCAAAGATAATATATATGCATTTTTATTTATGCCAACAGCAGAGCAAAGTCCTACTGAAAGATGGTGTTTATAATACATAGCACACTGAAGGCCTCTACAGAAAGGATGACACATTGTGCCAGTATTTGTGCAGCCAGAGAGAAGGGTTTCTAATCTAAACAAGGTACAGAAAGAGTTAAAGAGGTCTGTTGATTTATTTAAACAAAGTTGTGAACACACATGGCACTGTATGAACAAGCAATTTCCAGACTTTTCACAAGCATTTTTTTTTTAGATCTATATATAAATCAGATAGGTGGCACATATTTTGAACAGCAATGCTTTAAAGCAGTTCTGCTTTAAGGTAGTTCTGCACTGATATATAAACATTAGCATAAGGAACAGTGCAGAGTCAGGTCCTCTGTATTGTAAATGGTGTGACATAATTAGATGCTAAGACTGACAGAGTTTCACCTGGCATGTTCACTTTTTCATTTGTCTTGTGTCTTAAGTGGTAACATTTCTCTACAACTTGCATTCAGACGCAATTTGGTGTATTCAGTGAACTCATAGATCCCATCTTCTTTCTCTGGATACCGAGACAGTTTTGATGTGCCCTTGTGCTAGCAAAGGGTTAAAAACTTTTCTTATGTTCCTACTGGGTTGTAAAAGAAACTGCTGAAGCTGATCAATGACCACTGTTAAGACCTGGAAACCAATTATAAACCTGAAATTTGTGATGAACAAAGCTCTGAAACACTAGGATGAAAACTACTGAATTAGTCCAGTTCATTAAAATCATTAATAGTCATGAAATGAAAACCACCAGAGTCCAAAAAGGCTTAATGCCCTATCCATATTAATTAGATGGGAGCAAATCTGAAGTGAAAAGCAGCACATGCTTTGTAGAATTAGCAATTGCTCTCCACAGACTACACAGATCTCTATTAAAATTCAGTTTAATTAAAATTGATCACGTTAAGAAACTGATGTGGTTAATTAACTGAATTCCTGGACTTCTTTTCATACATTTCACAAATGCATTGTACACTACTTTCCTGGGTGACAGCTTATGTTGCAGTGAAAATCTTGATTTCACAGGTTAATGCTGCATGTTCCATGAGGCCTAAAGTTCCTGTGTCCCCCCAGGAAACCCTGGCAGCGCAGGGAAAACAACGGCCCTTAGAAAGTACCAAAATCTACCACCAGAAAGCCTGGGCAGAATCTAAACAGTTTTTCTTGTAGATTAATGCAAAACTCTGGGCACATATTTGGAAGCACCATAAGAGCTGTGGTCTCTTAAGGTTGTCGTTAGAACTAAACAAAACATACAGAAAAGATATAAATAGATGCCTACGTGGTATCAGCACAGACTGACATAAACAGCCAAAAGATCTGGCCCGTGCAATTAATGACTATAAACATGCAGACTGCAAACATTTCAGTTTTTGAAACAAATTGTCCCTATTTTCTCACCAGGATGTGTAAAATAACAAGGCTTGGCTAAGAACTTAATCCTAGAGCTGCCCAGGCACACAGACCTGGCAAAAACCTCAGTGGTCTATATGGTGATTCCCAGAAGGCAAGCAACATGGTACCTCCAAGAGTTTGCAGTATCCTTCTATAAAACTAGGCAACCATTCTAGAGTTATAAAGTTGGGATAAACCACTAATGCCCTACTAGCTCCAGGAGAAAGGCTGAATTTCATCTAATGAAGATCCAGTTTCATCATACCATTTTTCGAAACAATAAGGCACTGTGAATTGAGCCACTCTATTTTTTTGTAGAAAGACTTCAAGATTTTCTTCTCCATGCCCTACTCATTGGGGTGTTTTAGTCTATGGAAGCAACTTGGTTATGAAGTATGGCTGCAAACAATTCTCATCATTTAGAACATAATTTCTTACAAAGTGTCAGCAAATGGTCCAGTGCTTACCCCTCACACCATGCTGTAGAGGAGGACATGAATGCAGCTACTGTTGGAAAGAAAGCGGATGGGCAATCTTCAGTACTGATTACAGCAGAGAGGATCGTGCTACAACATCTATATTTTCACCTGAACTACTCCCCAAGCAGATTCCCAACCTTTCAGGTGGCAGAATGACATATGGAATCTCAAAGACGCGTAAGTGAAAATAATTTTGGATGCAGCTCAGAGGAGACTTCAGGGGTTTTAGCAGAAGGAAGCCTGGCCAGACAACTCCTGAAGGAGAGTGGATCTAAGGTCTGAAAACTCCATAAAGTCTAGATGCAGGCTAAAATAATTGCCAAGGAATTAAAATAAATATACAATAAATAACACAGCTTTTCATATTAATATTACATACCTTTGATCTACATTCAAATCTATGTGAATAACAGCACTGAACTTGGTATAACCACATCTCATTCTTCATTACTTCTGATCACTTTATAAAAGTTAAAATGGTATTTGCTTCTCTGGCTAGATTTTGCTAGCTGAGGATCACTATTAGCATTCAGTAATAGTGCTGTGTTTTACATACACATTTGCACACAAGCCACCTGTGCATATGCCTTTCTCTGTACATGTTTCTATAGAACCAACTGCATTCAACTCCAGCACTATCTCTTTTAAAGAAAAAGAAAAATAACATCTGACTAGGATATAAGATACACAACTGACTCTTAATTCCCTCATGGCCAAACCCTTGTTAATGTCTTGGCCTGTTTCAGTGAAATGATCATGGTTCAAGTAATGTAAAACACACACATTCAATCATTTTCCTTTTCCCTAAAGGCAAACACTTTCTTATCATGGTGAAACAGGAGTCATGTGCTGATGCATTAGAGAGCCAAAGTTCTTTTAAGCCTCATCAGAAAACTGAATACTTACTCCAACCTATCATTTGGAACTGCAGAGTAAAACAAAAGCATAATGCAAACAAACACAGGAGGTTCAGTCAGCATTATCTAGTATTGCATAAGCCTAAACAGCTGCCTTACAAAATGAGAATACATAAGCAAAGACCCAAAATCAAATAGAAGAATTTAACTCCAGAGGGAAAAAACCCACATCTATTCATATTTAAATCAGGATTTCATAGCCAATAGTTAAAATACAATCAATTGAAAGGAGATGCTCTTAATATGCTTGCCTTGGAAGAGAGGTTATTTTAGGACAGCATTCTCCAAATAACCACAAAGAGGGCAAGGCCTTAAACAGCAGGTGTGCACTCTTTACTTGAGCAGCATCTTTTTGCAATAAAAGGGAATATTTGTATTTTGAAAAGTTGAATAGCAGTATCAGTGCAACTGGATAAAATACAACAGAATAAAAAAATCAAACGTGGTAAATAAAGCAGGTTCCGCACTAGTAAGAAAGCTTCTTAGGAAATGGTATCCTAAGTAGCTGTAGTCAACACCTACATTAGATCTTGTGTTTCTAAGAGGGGCTTCAAAATTTCCTGTGCTACAAGGTCAAACTGCATCTCTTCCCTGCACAAACTAGAGTTATCCCTTTCAAAATAAAGGTCAGGAGAGGTGACAGAAGTCATGAGAGGTGACAGAAAGCGAATGAGAAATGTGTGAGGATCAAATCCATCCTTTACAGAGCAGGCCAGACCTCAAACCCCAAGCGACTTCCCGGGCACTCACAGCCTGAGGTTCAGTGTTTTCAGGAGCTACTCTGGCCCCAAAATGATCTAGTTATATAAAGGGTCACCTATCTGCTGCTCTCCTACCAATGCCTTTTTCTTGCTGCTAGTGTGCAGCACTAGATCCACTTCAGCAGTGGATGGCACACTCCTGTCAGTGATTTAGACTGAAAGAAGGCATTAAACAGTGAAAGGAAACAATCTTCCATGGTACTTAAAAAAAAAATTCAGATTCAGATGACACTTTCCAGTACCTTCAACCCCATAAAGGAAGAATTATGGATTATTCAGCCCATTTTGGCACAACTTTAGTCTATAAGGACTCTTCTGGTAGAGGAATCATTTGCACAGTAAATGTTTTATCTAAGTTTCAGGGGAAAGAGAAGTATAGTTAGGACCCTAATTTATTTATTTAAATACACAAAAGACTGTTATTGGCAAAATATGTTAATTATTCCTATAGTTAGCTTAAACCCTCCAAGTTGCTTCTAAATGGAAAAAATGGCTCAAAAAATTACAAGTTAAATCACCTAGAATGACATGGAGAAAGCTGGACAGGGAGGAAAATGATACATACAAAGTGCTTATCCTCAGTAAGTTCATTTACAGTTCATCATATCATACCAGAGCCACAGTTTCAATAATCTATTCTTGTGCTATGCATGGAACAAGGAGCTTTGAAGCAACCTCTTGTGTTAATTTTGCATGAAAACACCATCTGGCCCGAAACAACTATCTAGGCTATGGATCTGTTATAGCCTAGATATGGTCAACATGATATTGAAAGGTCAAAGAAGGGTCTAATTATATGCCTTAGTACTTAGAGGCCATGGTCACTGGAGCATGAACATAATCACTCAGGCCAAACAAGACTCATTTATAATTTTAATTATCAGTGAATCAGACATCTCTCAAAGAGTTGTTCCATGTAAAAGAATTATACGACTGTTCCTCAAAATAACTGTCTTGTCTTGTTTGTCTCTAAAATAACCCCTTGAGATACTCTCAGTAATTCCCTGTTGATATATTTAGAATCCATCAATCTTCTCGACCACTGCATATTAACATATTTGGAGTATTGTATAATTGCACACAAAACCCCCTTGTGTTACAACAGAATAATCTGTTACAGAGTTTTCAAAAATCCAGAATTCCAAACCTGAGAACTATCAAAGTGGGGCTGACCATACAATTCCATTCAATCCCTTGAGTGTAATAATGCAACATGTACAAAACAGACTGCAACGATATTTTAACAAGTCTCATGTCTCATTAATTGCTCACTGTAGAGTTTTTGGGGGGAGCGAACTGAGCTGTAACAAAAGGAACACCCACTTAGGCTGATGGGGGAAAAAAAAAGGTTATGTTTTGAAACAGACCAAAATGAGAAAGAGATACAAAAAGATACAAAATGAAAGATATGTCAGTTGATAAGCTGACCTGGAAAGTGTATACAACCTCTTCACCTGCCACCAATGCTATATGTTACACAAATCACTTGAATCACTTTTCTACCCTCAGATAGTTACTAATCCCTCAATTTGCTTTTTCTCAGTCCTGACTTCAGGGATGGTCTTTGATTTACAGAAGTGTGAATACAGTTCTGAAAATAGAGAATGTTCAAAACCACGTTCATTGACCTCAATGCAAGCTGAGATTTCAATATATGAAATGCATTTGCCACCAATTATTCTAAAGTTGGTGTCCTAGGCATTTTACATTCAATATCCAGAAATCAGTACAGTGGTCCTAGAGCAACTCTTGTAAGCACTTTCTTCCTATCCTACTCATTCCCAAATTTAATCAGTTTTACTTTCCAACTGGATGTCCTCTGTGATTCCTACCTTGCCTCTACTATCAGAGCTTCACCTGCTGGAAAGACCACAGCTCATTGAGGCTTGGGAGTAGGAATAGTGTTATTACTGCAGCCAGAGGACCACTGGTGCCATAGTCACGGCTGTGTTGGGTAATGTAGCTGTAATCATCTATGAAAAGTTTATCAGGAAGTTGTTAATTATGGGTCAGATAGAAGCAATAGACCCCAACGTAAACAACTCACACTAGAAGATAAAGTATTGTGTACAAATATTTATTTCTAAACAACACCAAAAATCCACTAGTACTTCTGCTACTCCCGGAAAAAAATACCCTCAGTTTCATTCTCTTTTGAACACTGTCATCACTCCTATCACTGATAAAAGATTTGAGTTTGTTTCGGTCTTCAGCTAACACTGATGTCCATATAACCGTCAATTTTGACTGTGTAATTAGGAGTCAAAGAAGTGCTTATCAGTACTTTCTTTACATGATATTTTATGTACTACTGCCTTAGTTACACCACGAGTGTTATTACAGTCACCCACCTGTCTGCAGGACATTTGAAGATCTGTGAAGAGATATCTCTCTCAGCCTCTGTCACAGGGGTGGCTGGACTCTTATTCCTCCAAACAATCTCAGCTAGAACACGATGGGGAAACGAAGCCTTGCCAGGTCAGCTTCCTGGGGAGCATCCAGCTGTACTGTCAGCCCAACTGCCCTCACTGAGCTCAACTGCCCCCATCATCTGCCCTCTGCCAGGCTTCTGATGTAGCCTGGTTGCACTTCAGACAGTGTATTATGAACAGGGTGCACCTTCTCCTGCTTGATGCCTTGGTCACTGACTGCTTAGAGGGCTTTATTTTCCCAAAGAGTCTCAAGGCCCCTCTTACAGCCTTAACCAGAAAAAGAAAATAGTCTACCGCTCAGTAAGTTACATATGGTCACATTTACCTGACATGAACTTCAAGGGAACCATTCACACACTTAGTCAAGAAAGTAGCTGGATTTTGTTGAACCTGGGCACTAACAGGGAGAACACCCTCTACTACACAGCTAAAATGGCTTCATTTTCCACTACCTTATAACCATGAAACATTCAGCCACCACCAAACCCAGTGGTTACGCCACCACCATCACAGTGGAGTAATCTACAGTGTGTATATACTATGGATGAGAGGATGATCAGACATTCAGAAGACTCCCCAGTCAGGTTCACCACATCACTAGATTAATTGCCCTACTGTGCATCAACTCTCTTGCTCAATAACCCCATCTTCTTCTAGAAGGAAAGCAACAGCAATGGGAGATGACAGGTGCTCAGATCAGGTCTAACTGACTGTCAGCAGAAGTCTAAGTATCCACAGTCTGCGTGTACAGCCAACACCAGTGTTACAAAGTGCTGCTGCCCTGCAGCGTAGACACAATCATAGCGGCTACTATTCTAAGCAATGTGCTTAGAATAGCAAACATAGTCTGTTCGCAAAAAAGGCTTTCAATATCAAGAAAAAGCTTACCATCACAATTTAAGCCTCAGAGAAAAAAAAATCTCTCCTACAGTTTCAGCACTATAATGAATTTGCAAATCAAAAGAGGAATACTTAACATATTTGACTGAGTTTAAAGTTTAATACTATGTCATACACCGCTGTTGTTACCAGTCATTTTACACATGCATAGGTTACCACAGATTTCTCCTAGGCTTATAGATGGCTAGATTGAAAAAAGAACAGATAGTTGTACAGTCAAAGCAGCTGGAGTACAATGCAGAACTAGAATCAAAGACAAAGATACTTATTAAACAGAAAAAGGTAATAAATTGGATCATTTGCTTCCATATTTATACTTTCAATCGTTAATCAAATCCATTTCCATTTCTAATTTTACAATTTTTCTATTCTTTTGACCTTTAATAAAATGTTTCAATTGATCAGGGTAATAAAAATGTGAATTATATGAGCTGGCACAGACAAAGAAAGACCGTTGTGCAATCTGTGTTCCAGATATAATAAGGAAAATGTCTGTGATCAAGAACGGGCTAAGAGAGACCTTAAAAATATCCAAATGCCATATTTTTCACTTAAGAATTCAACAAAGAACAAACTTTTTTTAAAAAAACAAAGCCATGAACAACAAAAATAGTTTGTGGGACAGTAGCTGTCATTCAGTTGTCATACAGAATCTATTTCCTCATTAATACATAATTCTTTAGCACAAATAAGAACATATTCTTATCTAAAATAAACCTCAGTCTTGAGTTTTATTTCAATTATATCCCAAACACTAAAGTGCTTTAATTGTTTCATAGCATAAGCACTCAAAATTCTTCTCTGGGTTTTCTAAACACCAGTGCAGTACTATGTCAGCAAGAATGTAATCAAAGCAAACAGCCTGCTGAGCCTGCCAACCAGTAATATTATTTCTTTCAGTAGCTTTCCTTTGAATAGCAAGTATTGATTTTCTACATCAGAACTCTTATACAAAAGCATTTAAAGAGAAATTATACTTCCTATTTCTTCTCCACCTTCTTTAGGACCATTGCTGAAGACTAAAAATACAGTCACCAGAGATGTAGAAGTTTGAGCTGATCAGACTGATCATTTAGGAATTCTAGGACATTTTTCTTCTTTTTTAAGAGTTCTTACTATATGGCAATGCCACTTCTGCCTGAAAAGATTTTTTTCCCTTGGACAGAGGCAATTATCATTATTTTATTACTATCCTGCCTCAGTTGCCTGTGTTCCTCAAAGTATTCCTCACAGAAAGTTCAGGTAAACAAAGGCATCATGAAGGAAGGAAAAAATGCACAGAGTGAAGGGGACCAGTGGACTGGTAGACAGAAGAGGGTGAGCTCTGGGAAAAGAGATCAAGGTGGGTTTCAGAGGAAAAAGAAGGAGCAGAGTATGCATAGGAAGACTGGGAAAGCAACAGAAAGGCTGCAGGAATGTTTGGGAGAGGTGACAAAGGGAACTATGGATGCCAGGAAACAAAATTTAAATATATTCAGCACTTCAGAAGACTTCTCAGTTCAGAAAAATACCTACATGCAAGGAGAAATTCATCATGACAGGAGGTTCAACAGGTTTTCTTCCCTCTTCAGCAACATCCACAGCCTGCCATACTTATCAACAGTCCTAACAGCCTATAAGGACTTTCAGGACTCAGTTAGCAATGCTCCAGCATCTTACTTTCAAGTAACAGCAGCAAACTTCCAAACTTTGTAATATCTTTTCTTAAAAAATGCCAAGGAGCTAGAGACCTAACAGTGAGTTAAATTTAGTGGGATTAGTTGTATGCATTGGAACAAAGACTGGACTCAGTTTTAAATTCTGACTTAGAAAACACTAACGTTTCTTAACATGCTCGTTATAATTAGCTGAAGATCAATTTTCAGTGATTTCCATCATATTATGACAATTTTTGTGCACTGTTACTTTTACACCAGCATATTTTAATTAAAGTTAACAGCTAGAAAGCAAAAATTTGGCCCCACTATTGTTACAGTATTGTTGCCAATGTTTAGTTGAACAAAGGTGACTCTGGAGTACCCCTACTGACAATTGTTGCAGCAGGATCACTAAAGAGACATGAGATAACATATTTTCTTTGCACTCTGCCTACACCCTTGGGATTAGATATGTCCAATAAAAGACACAGAGCTCCATAAAGAACAAGCAATGACATTTAACTTCTAAGCTTCTGATCCCGAGGAGGGAATTCAGATTTCAGAGAAATCTGAGCACACAAAGCATCTAAATTGCCAGAACAAATTTATTCAGAGATGTAGACAAGTGCTAGCACACAGAATACTGGACTTTCTTCCGAGGGCAGGCTTCACATCTATGACATCTGGTCAAGGTTTCCTGTTTTATTTTGAGGGGTTTCTAAATGTGAGCAATAATAAGGTGGTGATCACACTGTTCACTGTCACAACACTCATACCTTTGCTTAGGGTATAAGTGGTCAAGCTCAATGCCTTCTACATCTAACAAGGCTCCAGTCTATGTTTTCTAACTCCAAGGAAAGCATCTTTCCCCGAGAGTGTATATCAAACTACTATATGACTCCTGTGACTCCTTCTGCTAATCTCGTGCTGTTATGCAGGAAGGAATACTGACCTGAAGAGGAGGAAAAATATACCCATAAGAAAGAATGAGTATAGCTGGTTTTATAGACAGGGTACTTTGCATCTAGGTTCCTAGGTTATAATCTCATTTCCCGAGACTATTTTGAGATAGATTCTATCCTAGTGGCAGTTTTCTGTAAATGCATAAATTGTCCTGAGAAGAGAGAATTAGGCTCTTTTCTAACACTATCCAGCATATGTACTACTCCACCACCTCAATCATTCAGCTGTTCCACCAGATGCACTGTTGACATCACTCACACCCTGCAGATTTCTGGCTTTCCTTTATAATTACTTTAATTTATTTTTCTATATTAGAATCCACTCTTCTAAGCACTAACACATATTAAGTTATCATTAGCCCAGGATGGCACTATCTCCTGACAGAAAAACTTCAATCTTTGTGCTTGAGAAGCAAACAAGTGGCCACCTAACAATGTGATATCAGGACAGGAAGTCTCAGAAAGAGAGAAATGGGGTTGGGGGAATCTAATTCAAGGAGAACAAGTAAGATGAAAACTTTACCCCCAGGTTAAGCAAAATCTAAGAGGCAGTTTTTATTACTATAGTGTGTTGGAGTCTCAGCACCGGTTCTGGACTAATAAAAGAATATTCAAACAAAAAGCATATTAACTCAAAGTGCACATTTTTATTTAATTAGAGGTAAAACAGAAAGAACAGTAATAGGTCAATAATAATGACTTATTACTTCCTTTATGTGGCACATTTACAATAAGTGGTAATTTACCATTAGAGAGACATATTAAATTTTTTTCTGCTAAAGAAATTAACATAAGTCATGTGGAGAAAGAGAAAGCTCTCCACTTCCAGCCTGAGGATTTGCATTCAATAAGGCAGTCTGAGGATATTACAGACCCCATTCCCCCTTTAGCAATGCAGGAAGAATTAAAGCATAACCACGTATGACATCATTCCAGCTGTACGCTGATGGGCTACAGATCGTTTCATCCATGCTACTTGAAAAACATTCCACTTTCCAGTCATTAGACTTGTTAAATGGATTCACCTGCCATACCCTTAGAATCATTAAAAAAAGGGGGAAAAAAAATCCTTGGCACACAGGAGCCTTGTGTTAGTTTTATTCTTAAAGCTGATTTACTTTTTTTTGTCTTAAAAATAACTTAAAATTATTTTACACTCACTCCACGGGAATAAAAAATACCCTATATCTAAATTTCCTGCTTTTATTCTTGCTCTAGGCTTATTTCAAAGCTTCTGGTTAACTGTCTTCACAAAACAAATACAAGATGACTTCCTAGACTAAACTTGTCATTACCAGGGCTGTACTGTGCCTTAGCATTTTTAAAATAACTGCCTGTTAGCCTGTTCCAAAGAAAAGACAATCGGTTTACTGATCCGAAGTTACTTCTGGTAACTTCCTTAATTATTTGACATGAAGATAGACCTGCTATTTAACACTGCTTCCAATCACAGGAAAATATCATACCATTTGTGCACTCATTATGGCTGTGCTCTTAACTTCAGGCTCATTTAAAAGCTTCAACTCTACAAGTGGGATTTTCAAAGCTGCCTCTAGGTCATTAATTTCTAATTGGACACCCCAACCCTCTAGGCAAGCTTTGAAAATCTCATCCTAAATAATCAATATTCCACTTCCTAAAAACCTGGTCTGCAAAAGGGTCTACAGGACAAAACATTTACCTCCATTTACTGGAGGGAAACTGCTGTGAATATGGCAGGAAGAAAAATAGATCAGATACCCTTGTTTTAATAGCATGAATATTTCCTTCTCCCCACAGGGAGTGAAAGGGATCAGACCAACAAATGAGGGAGGAAGAGAAGGAATCTTCACAAATAAAAAAAATAAACCAAACAAAGAATAAGGAATCAAAGCTTCATATATCACATGGAATCAGAACAGATTCAATAGTGCTGTGCACTGCTTGTGTGTACGTTCAGAGTACATTTTAAACAACATGGTCCAGATGGAAAAATAAAACAGTTTAATAGGATATTAAAATACTGTATAATGCCACCAAGTAACTTATTTATTAAAAATCAAAACACATAATTAAGGTATCACTACAAATTAAACCCCACATTTTTGAACTGTAGAAGATAGAGTTTTAAAACAGCAAGATAAATATCAAGTCCTATTGGGTTAAGTATGTTATAACTAGTAGTTAAACATAAAATAATATGATTTCATTCAGGATACACATCAGCCTGCGTGACCTAATAAAAAGAAGAGGACTAATTGCATTAAATCTAAGCCAATAGCAGGAAAAAAAAATCAACAAAACATTTGGGAGTATCTCACCAATTCAAGACTGTAAATAATTTGAAACATATCTCTCCAAATACACCAGAAAGGGGAAGAGAGAAGGTAATCTAATATAGACCATCCCTACTCTAATTAGCAGGCATTTGAAGAATTGAATTTTCTAGAAGGGAAGAAGAAAAATAACCTAGCCCAAACCCCACACTCCTTTAAGCTTTTAATTATTAGTTTCTCCAAGATGACTGCATCCTGTGACAGTTATAGAACTGGGTAATAATTGCTTTGTGGAGTCCTTTGAAAGGAAAATGTCCTTAACCAACTTAAAGTGGAAAAAGGATTTAATCTAATTGATTATACCCTATTTAAAAAATAACCAACAAATCCTTAAATTTTGAAATTCAGGTAATTCAGTGTAACCAGGATAGAGCTCTTTCCCTTATGGCTCAGGTTGTTTGTTCTACTTGCTGCTCTGAGACCTAACACAGATTAGAGTAGTGTAGCTCTTATCACAAAAGATCCTTAAAATATTATTTACGCATTGGCGTTTACAGGCTAGATAGCACACTTCGTTTGATGTTACACTGGGCAACAGAGCATGATGAACAGCAATACAGGCAAACCCAATTCTGGCAATGGGCATGGCTGCAAAACCCATTCGAGAATGCAAACAAAACAGCTGTACATGGCAAATCTGTGTGTTAGTCTATATATACACTACAGTGCAGTAGTCACAATTATTGCATTTTCATACGTATAATCTCTAGATTATTTTAAGCGGCAAAATAAAATGCTTTCCGGAAACAGCTCATAATAAACATCAAAGAAGGTTATTCAATAGTTTGTCAGATGATAATGAAAAAGTTTGGGTGGTACAGTGAAGAGGCAGCGTTGACTCCTGAGCAAGGTCAGCATCAGGATTTAATGTGCACAATTCTCTTTGTGACTTTGTCCAAAGGCTTAGTTCAGACTCAATTAATTCTTTATTGTCCACATTTCAAGCTATGGTGACTCTGTAACACCGAGATTCATTCTTTGAATCCTTCCCACTCATAAAATATATTAATGAAGCTTTGCTTTCTGCTATATCAATAGTCAGTGACTCTCTTGCCTTACTTTAAATAGGTGTTGCTGCCATAATGCTTATAAAACTCTAGAGCTGCATCTAACATCAGTAATTGTTATTTAATAATCCCTGGCGTTGACCTCAAAACACTGGAAATCAATTCTGCAGACCAGTTACACACATTGCTGGGATCCCAAATTTCATTCAAAGTGATAGAGCAAGCATTTGTGCCAGTCTAACACTGGGGCTTTCAAAAGGTGAGCAACACTGAATACCAACTGACCAGTAATTTATCTTTCCTATTTTGATATTGTAGTTTTCAGCTGTGATCAAAAGGGACACAGTCTCTGCAGTGGTCCTGACCAGAAGACCACCATGCACGGAGGAGTCAGTGATCCACCTAACAGTTAACCTGAGCAGTCCTAGGCTTGTGCTGTGCTGTCTGTACAGCCTGGCCATCAGGCCTGTGTTATGATGTGCTGTGTGTGTCCCTTGGCCGCAGCACAAACTTCAAATAAACTTAGTGCTATCTGTAACAGAGAAGCCTGTAGGCAGCTCCCACTTGCTACCAGTAATTATACCACCTGCCTGGCCTTGCCTTTATCTAACAAGCGCAGCAACAAGTTCTCATGTGAACACGCTTCTGTTTGACAGTAGGAATGATGGATAGAATTGTTTTCTCGTTAGAAAATGCTATAATATCTTGAGTGACCAAAATGGGGTAACCCTTTCCATGGACAGGTCCACACGATATGCTGTACATGGATCAGAGGCTAATTTTTAAGCTGCACATCTCACAGTTCCCAGCATGTAAAGAGATGTAAGCTTTCACCATTTTCTTTCTCTTTAGTGTAAGCTCTAATAAGTACAATTTTAAATGACACTTTAGAGAGTCTGAGTGTCTTTCCTACTGGGATCATAATGGATCAGCACCTCCTGGTGCAAAACAGTCTCAAAATATGTGTTTCTTCTAGCAAATACAGGCCTATTCTGCACTCCTCGTGGCCACTGTATTGGAGTTGACCTTTGTACAATTAAATAAATATTCTTTACATAAATGGTGTACAAGAATCAAGAGAATATTTTAAATGCATCCAAATAAACAGGAAATTCTGTTATCTGCCACTCTCTACTTCTCATTAACAACACAGTTCTGCATACAGCTGCACAGATTCGGATTCTCACCACTACTTAACACTTACACTAGTATCCAGTTCTTAATATTAGGTTAGTCTTTCAAAGTTTTCATGAAAATTTGGAGGAATAGAGTGAAAATTAAGCAACTAGTTAAAACTTGAGAACTAGAGTGAGAAACCACATTATTATTGCTTGCCCTGAATGAACAAATATAATCACAAAATACGGAATTAAATTATTATTGTCTTAAATAAAGTAGATATAGTGCTGCAGCAAGATAGACCTCAGAACACTTTAAAGAAAGTGAGGCATGCACTTTACTTGAGAACAGCAACAACGATTTTAAGTTAATTCACCACAGGGTGAAATATTATACTATCCGGGAAGCAGCCATACTTAACTCATCCATAAACCGAACAGCCAAATGGACTAGATTACAACTACAAGATGAAGTTGTCCATGGTCTACTGCAAATTATGCATACATACATTACTTGTCTCAGCGTCAATCCATACCCAAGACACTCTGCATCTCAGGCATTCCCAAGCTGTACAGGAAATTCTTTTACCTAATCATTCATAAAACATGTTAGAGGCAAATTTAACCCAACACAATTCCTTCCATGGGGCTGTAGCTTCTGGAAAGATTCATTTTCCCTGCTCCAGGACATTAGAAATGCTTCACAACTACATATATAGGGTTTTGGATGAAGATATTTTTCTGTGTCTTAAACATCACCCTTAGTGTCTGGGTGAGAAAGGAAGGAATGAGGAGACACAACATTGTGCATCAGTGATAACTTGGGCAAAACCTTAACATCTTTTCTGCTGCCACTGATCTTGATGCACTAAGGTATTAAAGGGGCTACTGAAGAACAGAGTCCCCTGAAGAGCATGTATCTGCTTCGTTGTCCAAATTTATTTCCCCTCGCATTGTACTGAACCACTCCAAGCAGTTCCTTTGTGAATATATATAATTTTCCACAGAGATAAGTAGGCAATTGAAATCTAAAGGCCCATGACCATACACTTTTTATACACAAAATGCCGTAATCTTGTAATCAATAAGCTATTTAACACAAAGTCAGTACAGCCCCTGGGAGAAGGGGTCTGTGCTATGAATATTTAGTTCAGGTGATAAGGTTTGCTGCTGTCTTTCTGCTTCATGGAAATAAACAGGACCTTTACATTACTGCATAACAATGCTATCTGATGGCCACAGCCTCTAGGATTCATCAAAAACAACTGCAGAAAAACAGTAATAAGGCAGTCCTTGAAAACAGAGCAAAACCATACCTGTTAGTTCAGGCATCCACATCCTCAGGCTCAGAAGGAATTCACTGCCGCACTTCCACAGCACTGAAAAAGAATTTTGAACACTCATAGTCAGCTGGGAGAGATTGAGAAACTAGAAAAAAGAAAACACACCATTGTTTGGCAGAACTAGAAATATAGGCGTGTTGCTAATAATTTCTATTATGCAAATGCCATTATGTAGGAACAATATTTTTGGACTCAAAAGCTTTACAAGAACTCAGAGAGGAGGCGGAATAGCATCTTCTGAATACTATTGGTTTACAAAGACTATTTCAAAAGTAATTAAATTACTAATCCATTCTTTTAATCTGATAATGTTCTATTAGGTGAATGTAATTTTTTTTTTTTTAGTGAAGCATCTAATACTACCATCTCTTATACATTTAATTAGACAATAAGGAAATAAAAGCCAACTAGATAAAACTAGAAATAGTCAAAATAGCTTGAAATCCTTACACAATTTCTAGATGTGCATTTAAGCAAGCTTCTGCCTTGTCCGTCCTGCTGATGACCACTGGTGGAGACAGAACAGTGAATTACACAGGTAATAGCTCTAGCACTGAAAAACAACTGACTTGAAGCAGGGTATTAAATATACACATAGTTTCATGTGCAATAGGAGCGTTGTTATTTTGGTTTTAGTTAGCATTTTCATTTCTAATTAGGAAAATAGTGAAAAAACGTACTCGTGGTATTTACAGCTGGTAGCAATTTGAGATAAATGGCAAAAATGCATGAGATTACAAAATTTGAAGAAACTAGGTAAATTAGAAACACATGCAAACTTAATAAGTGGCAAATAAAATCTGAAGCACAAAGGGAAGAAATGAACAAGCAACACAGAAAGCGAAATATCAAAGAACATTTCTTTGTGAGCTCTTCCAGGTCCTGCCAGCAAGGCTCAAGTACTTCCTTGGTGTTGGCCACCTTCTGCTGAAGGCTGCTGCTTTCCAGCAGAAGAGAGAAAAACAGGTGATGTGTCCATTCTTCAGTTTCCAGTTCAGAGCCAGGCACATTATAATGTAAACCACTATTGATTTCAGTTCACTTTAATACCCTGGACCGTGAACTGTGGTGGTGTAGGGCTCCAATTCATAATCCCTGTCAGATTTAGCTGCCACAGCTAAATCCACAGAGGTTGTGAATAAGAGACCTTAGAAATCATTTCAAAGTGAAATATGATCCAAATAGGCGAGTACAATTTGAGGATATATACACTGAATCACAGGATAAATTATCAACTAGGTCTTCTTCTAAGACAGACAGTTTAATTGAACGGCTACCAGGATGAAGGAGAAGCACAGACACACGGTGTTATGGAACCACTGCCTGAGTGGCAGGAGTGAAATGAAGTTATGGCAGTCAGCAGCAATACGAGCACCTTCCATACTTTGGTCACTTGTCCTGATCTCTGCATTGCAACACGGCAACCCTGCAGGGAACTAATTGCCCCCATGTCTCTTCCCTCACCCTCAAAAATGACTCCCCTAGAAATGAGTCCAACCACTTCACTAAGCCAGTCCACAGGTATAGTCCCCGGCAGATGTGCTGCATACCCTGAATGGGCAAGATTACCAAAAGCAATACTGCTAAAAAATCTGTGACATGCAAATATTGCACACCCTAGTTGTAGGACCCTTGACATTTTGCTTTTTTGTTCTTTTGTTTCCCAAGCCTTATGAGGAATGGCTGAGAGAGCTGGGGTTGTTTAGGCTTGAGAAAAGGAGGCTGAGGGGAGACCTCATTGCTCTCTATAACTACCTGAAAGGAGGTTGTAGAGAGGAGGGTGATGGCCTCTTCTCCCAAGTGACAGGGGACAGGACAAGAGGGAATGGCCTCAAGCTCCACCAGGGGAGGTTTAGGCTGGACATTAGGAGAAGATTTTTCACAGGAAGGGTCATTGGGCACTGGAACAGGCGGCCCAGGGAGGTGGTTGATTCACCTTCCCTGAAGGTGTTTAAGGCACTGGTGGACGAGGTGCTGAGGGATATGGCTTAGTGTTTGATAGGAATGGTTGGACTCGATGATCTGGTGGGTCTCTTCCAACCTGGTGATTCTATGATTCTATGAAGCCTACATCTGTTCAGACCATAATCTATATACACCTATCTTCCAAATTATGACTCAGTTCCTTGGCTGAGGCCAACATTGTAGAAGCCTGATTATGGATGAAATGTATCCTCTTACAGATTTATTGTGTCTTTGCACAGACTGAAGTCCACAGTCAAGCTCTCTAGCCCAATGCTAGCTGTTTATATAAATATTGGTACCTTAAATATGAGATTAACTCTACATCAAGTCACTAGAAAAATAACAAAGATTAAAGGAAAAAAGAACATCAGATTAACTCTAAGAAAATTTCCTGTTACACATTAAATAAAGGTGCCACGCCTTTGATTTTTTTTTAAATCATTAGGCAGAAGCCTCTAACAGATGGTCCTTAAGCAAAGTTCTACTAGACATGAAAAGCTGATGATTTAGCAGACCTTTTTATCAGTGAGTCTTACTGTCATTACTACCTCAAACAGTAACAGCCTCTGCTGCTTCTTGGCATCCAGAAATACTTCTCCATCATTACATGATTAACCAGAAACAGACTAAAATTCATCCCCATGTCTAGACTACTTCTGCGATTTAAGATGCCAAATCAAAACTAAAACAATGGAATTCAATCAAAAGGAGGTAATAAGCAGTCATAAACCCATTTTGTTTGCATTTACTTTTGCATCAATTTACTGTCTAAACTTTGGCAGGCAAGCACTGCTGTCATATACACAGAAATACTTGTAAGAAATAAATATGTCCAAGCACTTTCTGCATGTGATTATAATGTACACATGCTTTGAAAGCGCAAGCTGCAGCTCACATATACATAGAGGAAACCCAGGGACCCGCCCAATTCATAGCCCTGGGGAACCTGGCAGTTCACAGGGGCAATATCAGAAGATGAGATATTTACAGTGGCAAACTGGCACCATTGAGGCAAACACTAATGAAGCAATGTCAGAACAGTGCCCAGAGGGCTCTGGATCTTCTATGGGTATTTTAGGAGAAACCTATGATCTCTGGTATCAAAGGGCAAAGGAAGATCAGTAAGAATTAAAACTGACAATGTGCCAGAATCCACCTCCTATAAAACAGAAGGTCACTACAAATCCTCATTAAAGCTGTCTCACTGCTTTGGCCTGATTGAAAATTTTCAAACAGTTTATTATTACCATGAAGGTAAGGGCTGCAGTTGCCCTGCCACAACCTTTTTCCAGGACCTTTGCTAGAAAGGTAGATTTGAAATAAGGTGGAAAGCTGAGAAATTGCCTGTGGACAGCAAAAGGCTGCTTAATCAACTGCTCCAATCTCCAGCAAAGAAGAAACTCTTATAGATGCCAAAGAGGTGTTAATGATAGACATTATAAAAGCGAACTGCTACAGTATATCTTCCAAGGACTGCTACAAAAGCCTTGCTGGCAAAAGATCAAGAAAACAGCTTGCAAGTGCAGGACCATATCTATAATAAGAGTACAATGTGACAGGTTTAAAATCCATAAGCTATGCTGAAGTACACAGTTCAGAATCCCAATGACCCAACTGGAACTGAAGTTGCTGAAATCCTTGGTATTTAACCACTACAGGAAAAGAAAAGATCCCAAAGCATTCTCTTATCTTCTTACATCTCCTCTCCACTAGACCTCATGCCAGGAACCACAGCAGCCCAGACAGCTTCTCTGTAATCAGTTGGTTTCCATCACCACACTTGGAAAACTTCAGCAGATGTTAATGAAGAAGAATAGTCAACCATAACAGAATGGTAACATCAAACAACACAAACCAAAATCACCAAGCCCATCACAGATTCTTGAAAGAACAGGACATGCTAAGCAGCTGGGTATGTGAAGATGGCAATGGCAATCTTACATGAGCATCCCTGGACTTAGAAGCAATATTTTAGCAGGTGATGTGGCCATCCATTCATAGTGAATTCCTCACAATTTGGTTCCTCTGGACTCTTCTTTTTCTGTGCTTTGGATCCTTTTGCTCACAACATTCACTGCGATTCCCACTGTTCCTTGCAAAACTAGACTTTCTGTTTAACCTTTTTAATTGTTCTGACACAAGGGAAAAAACTTCACAGAAGTTCAACTCCATTAGCACAGAGTTTACATTTCCCTTGTAATACTCTGTGTCAACCAGACATTAACAAAAAGACATTTAAAGGCAAGGAGTTAGAAAAAGGGAAATATATTGTACCCAGACCTTTGTTTTGCTTGATTTCTAAACTTAACATTTTCCTAATTTAGCTAGGGCTGAACCAGAACACTACTTAAAAGAGATCAGTAGAGATAAAATAAAAGAAAACACAGAATTAAGCCTCATCCTTAACTCTGAAGAGAACTATCTCAATAATGTAGCCAAGGAAATCTGGAAATATTATCAGATGGTAGCTCTTTCAGTTCCAGTAGAGTGTCACTGTACCCTCAAATCTCAGCCAAACAAAAAAATGTCCAACAAACCAAAGCTCCCCACACAAACCCCCAAGGATGACAAAGGAGCAGCATTTCAGTAATACCCTTTGGGTTAAGTCTGAGAAGGATTAGAATTTGTTCACTTCTTTGGCAGTCTCACTTCTTTGAAATGCTATTGTTATGAGCATTTTGTGCTCTACAAGTTAATACAGAGTTGATATTTTCAGCCTTTTAACCTAGCAAAACTTTACTTTAACCCTATTTGGCTCAGATTAAAACTATTTGTCAGGTTCATGTGTGCTTGCGGAGAAACTAGATGACAGACAAACTTTTCTGTATGGTGTACTGTACAATTATTTTTTCTAAGGTGTCATATTTTAGGGTGGATGACAGTTATCCCACTTCATTTTCACTTTTCGCATTGTCTGATTTCAGTTTTTTTCTAACAACAACTTTGCTGGTTCCAGGCTGGAGGAAGCTGGAGAAATGCTTCCTAGCAGCATTTCAATTGAGCCAAGGTTAGATCAAATTTGGTCCTACTAAACATTTTCTTTCAGAAATGGTAAACATAACCATTTCCAAATATTTGTAATAGCAGAAAGTGGCTTTATGTCAACACTCCTCTGTAGGGAAGATACTGCGAAAGGAGCATGTGCTCATACTCATGTCCTGAGGAATGGACTGGTGTGAGTATCGTGAACTCTTGAAAGGAGAATCAGAGTTGGCTGGAAGAGGTAGTGTGACAATGAATCTGATTCAAGGAACAAGCAGATGCCAGAAGAGATAGAGAAAACGAAAGGAGATTCACTAGTACTTCATATATAGACAAAGTTCAGCAATCATTGAATTCACTAAGAAAAATGGTTGAGTTCTTCATAAAGCCTCTTGTGAGATTATTGCTGAATGGACAACAAGGGAATCAGCAGTGGAACAGTGACATGAAATGTTTTCCGCTGTTATTAGCTTCTCCCCAAGAGTCCACATTTGAGTTCTTGGCTATCTACCAGTATTAACAGAAAAGACCTAACACACCATCCTCACTACAAAAGTAACTTGTGTGAAAGCTCCAGACAAGATCTAAAAAGTCCCATAACTGAAAACTACGGTTTCCAGAGATGGTTTCTTTTGTCTTCAGTTTATGCCCTTCTGTAACTTTGTATGCACATACACCACCTCTTTCTCTCCCTCCTGAAACCACCACCAAGCTCTGATTTACCTTTATAGCAATGAGATAAAGCAGCTGCTCAAATGCTACATGAAAAAGGATTTTTCTACCTAGGAAAAGTGTAAAACTCAAAACATTCAACATCTACCTTACTTGTATCAATAACATATCCATTTCACCTAAGGAAAGAAAAAAATACATAAGGCTATATTACCGTAAATAAGTAGTGAAGTCAGTTCTGCTATTTTACACCAGTTCTGTCTTTTCTTTATGCAGACGTAAAGAAATAAGGGCTTCATTAATTTGTCCAGTGGCACTTCTTACCGTATCACCTGTTTGCCCTCCAACAGCTGCTTGTTCATATTTACCATAAACAATGATCTGGGTTCTCCACTTGAGGTCCTGCATCTCTTGTTGTGAAACCAGTGTTGCACTATTTGGACATCACAAAACTGTTTTCATGTTTGCGGTACTGCACGGCTAGTAGGAACAGTTAGGTAATATTGCAATACTACACCATAATAAATGCACTAACAAAAACTTAAACATTTTCTTATATAAATTGGGTTCCCTCATTCCCTCAGACCTGAGCCAAGCAAAATACAGAAGTGCATTGTATGCATGCTGAACACAGTGATGATAGGTGTGATTGGTACGTAAATCACACAGTGGGCATGCTGTGAGTTCATTTTTCTGAAATGGAGATGTAGGTCCCTGGTCTAGCATTTAGAGACGTGAAACTTTGCAACAGAGTTATAAAATCCAACATAGCTCTCACAGAGCTAGGTCCATATTTCAGTTCTGCTGGTCTGAACATGAGGAATATACGGATACTACAAATCTAGCTAAGAAAAAAAAAAAGAAAGAGAAGAAAAAAACCCATGCAGATGGGTAGCTTCAAATTCTTGACATGAGAGGAATATAAAGCATGTAAAATGCAGCTTCTCTGCCTGTGTTTTCAGTCCAACTACTCTGTGCTTGACTATAAGTTCTCATGATAAATGACACTTTGTTTTGAATTCATCCATTCATTATGAGTTTTTGACAAATGGAGTAGTCCAAAGTCTTTTTAAGATGTTGCTCAAAGTTCCTTAAAGTTTTGCCTGCTCACAGAAGCTCAGCACTTGTATCATAAGAAATGCAGGACACAGAATTACCTAATTCCACAGCTTTGTCCCAGTGAATAAATCTGCTGGAACCCTGCAGTTTTCCAATACATGATTCTCTTACAACATGATCCATTGCTTCTATGACCACATACAACTCAGCTGATATTGCCTGATATTGTTTCACCTAAGAATTATGTCTGAAACTTTTCTAGGGATATGGTTCACATATTTTTCCTTTAGTGTGCATGCAGGAATTCTCGCAAAAATCAACCAATTAGCAATACCTGTGGGAACAAAACATATTTCACACCTTGACATTTTCAAACAATGAGAAAAGATCAGGGTTTCCCCCATAGCAGCAAGAGCCTCGGCCCTGGTCATCTGAAATATCATATGGGGCTCCAGCTGCAAACTATCATCTGTTTACTCCACACACCGGAATGCCAACACCCCTAGTTTAACCTCCCTGCCATGGCACACAGATAACTGTGTGCAATGTCAGTATTTCTGTCAAAGGATGGAGAAGGAACATGACAGTGAAGAGGAGCAGGATACATGGGTGGAGATCAACCCTCCAGTGCCTGGCTGTGCCTTTAGTGGTGAGGTTTAAACTAACTAGGAATTTGGGGACAGATTTTTGTCCAGGTCAGCTTGCAATGACAGAAAAAGAAAAACCAGCACGGGGAATTTCTGCTTCCAGTAATCACCTGTGAATTTCATTTGTCACAAGCCCAGGTATTTCAGAGGCCAGAGTCCCAATGCTAGACAAGAAACCAAAGATGCTATGTCACATAGTAAAATGCTTAGTGCAGCACATATACCTTGAGCCAATAACAGAGCATTAGAAAAGGTTGTGTAGCTGTGCTGCAGATGTTCTGCAAACCTTTCGGGATTCAACATTTGTCACGTGGTTTCCTGATGCTGGGAGAATCTGTACTTGGCCCAACAGCACGATCCTCCCAATTTTGCGCCATGAGCTTCTCTTTCTTGCACAGATCAAGTAAGAAATTGAAACAAATACAGGATAGCAGGAGCTATGAATCACCATAAACTTCCTCACTTCTGAACCCAAGAGAAAGCCAATTACAACCTTGTCCTTGCCAACAACATGCATTTACAAGCTGGTCTACAGAAGAAAACATTTCACCTTTCCCTTCAAAAAACACCTATTCCTTGTTTGGGAGATATGGAGCAGACAAGATATTAACTTATAATTGATTACACAAAAAAAAAGGCATTCCAATGCCAGGATTAATAGACAATATAATAAAGCAGTTTCACAAAACAAGCCAGGTAACAATGAATAAAAATCCATTCTGGTAGAAGTTCAGTCATTCTTGCATTAATATATGTGTGCTTTGATAAGCAAGATAAAGATGTACTTACACTGTCCAGAAGCAGAATATTTTTTCATTTGTCCATAAAATGCAAGCCAAACTAGAGCAAAGACATTGTTTTTCTAGAAGCTTACCAGATACATTCCTCCTGAAGTTGTAAAATATATCTATAATATTCCTCCAAGCCTTTTATTTCTCACCTAGTATTATTTTACTTACTCCACATCACCACTTCATCTTTGTAAAGACACATACACACCACAAATAAGCTCATACTTCAGCACAGTAATTAAGCACAAGTTAAACTTAAGCACCAGTAAGTTCAGCTGTGCTGTTCATGTAATCAAATATAATCAACCTTCTGATTTCTGAATTCAGACAAATAGCAGAATTACTGGGAGCAAGATATCATAGGCACATACCTCACCTATTCACTACAACTGAGAACAACGGTTTGGTCTCCCTCTGTTACCTCTGCTTTTGCAAGTAGCTAAGCATCCTCCTTTGTGCAGAAGCACAGGGCAAACACCAAAACACCCTCACTGAGGAAGGAAAAGACACTCCTCCATCAGGAAATGATACAGCACTGATGCTGTACAACAAACAGCAGGGACATTTTGCTTTAACATTAAAAATTCTATTAGAAGGGCCCAGGCCTGTGTAAAAGAAATACGTAAGCATAAATGCTTAAAATGGATAAAGGAACAAAGGAACTGCCATAATGGACGTAATCAATTCCATACTTTCCTTCCAACAACACACAGCATTAGGTACCACAAATGAAAATATAAAACACCCTGGCCTGGGCAATTAAATGGCAACCTAACTGTAGTGAAAATCTCTCTGTAACCTCAACATTTAAAGGTTGGCTTCTATTTAAAGCACAAGAGTTTCCATCTTATACTTTTGAAGCTCTGAGACATGCCTGGCCAGCTTCTTCTGTACTCCAAAAAATGAAGACGATGACCTGTATCAGTTTTGAAAGGCTCAGAGACAAAACTATAACATATATTAGAACAAAAAAAACTGATAAAGAACATTCTGCCCCAAAGTTCATGCCGAGCAGCAGCAAGAACCAAATGACATTGATCACAGGTATTTTCAGCCTCAGGTCAAGGATACTTGCTCTATGTTCTGTCAATATACTGTTAACCATGATTGATTTGGTCCAGTGACAGATAATCTATTATGCACTCATACTTCAACCCCACTAAATCAAAGATAGTTTGTCTAGCAGAACAAAATGACACAGAATAGGAAAAAGCACAAAGATGAAGTAGTAGATTTCTCTTCACAAAACTTATCCTTCCTATGAAAGAAGAAACCGACATATAGCAACAGGTTGAACAAAACACAAATTCAAACCTTTCTGGAGGATTTTGAGGAGGAAAAGGAGAATACTGTAATTAAAAATATATACTGAGGAAAGAGAAGCAACAGATGTTGTAGCAAAACGTCAGAGAGCTGCAAATAGGTATAAAGAATGGAGAAGGGAAAGTAAACTTGCCCTCAGAGCCAAGGTGTGTGGATATACTTATATATAACCTTGGGATGGGGGAATACACCCAGGCTCACCAGTTGTCATCACATAGAGTACAAGGGGGGAGGAGGTAAATAAATTAGATTCTCTCAGAGTATCAATTAGCATAGCTTACATGCTTTTTTATTGTTGCCTAGGATAGACTTGCAGCTTCCACTTTATCCTCCCTCCTACTCTTTCCTCATTTGACGTACATATCTTCCTATAGGCAAGATGTCTGCAGACATCTTCTTGCTACATGTATTTCAATACTGATATACTAAAGCTAAAGACTGTTGTGTGCCTAATCCCATCCACCACTCTATTTAGCTTTCATTATTCAGTCTTACTATCCTGATGTTTGCAGTATCAGAAGCCTGTGTTAGTAACATGCAATGCATTTCTGTGAAGAAAATGATCTCCATTACTCGGTCATCCAGACACCCTTTGATGGTCACAGTGACCAAAGAGAAACGGACGGATCAAATATAAAGAAATAGCAGAGGACATAAGTAAACAAAGAAGCACAAAATAGGTGTTGTGTTTATATCTAGAACATTATGCTGAACGTGAAACACACTGCTGAGTGGCATTCCTTCTCTATAACCACCCATTTTTATATGGATTATGAAAGAGCAGCTAGTTGCCTTAAGCTGGATAAAAGCATTTTACAGACTCTCCGTCCAGTTCTGCCAGTCCAGGACAAGAGGGATGTGCTACTGTTAGTCCACCTCTGAGCTGGACTGTCCTTTGCACACCAATCAACTCCCTTCACAGCTGCACAAATCCATTTCTGGCTGTACTGAAGCACTGGACTTCTATGCAGGGCTGTAAAGGGTTATTAAATAAAATCTCTCCCTCAGGCCTTTTCTTTTAAAGGTCTTGCTGGCATGGGCC
This sequence comes from Phaenicophaeus curvirostris, assembly GCF_032191515.1. Taxonomy (NCBI): domain Eukaryota; kingdom Metazoa; phylum Chordata; class Aves; order Cuculiformes; family Cuculidae; genus Phaenicophaeus; species Phaenicophaeus curvirostris. The sequence goes on from NC_091396.1 coordinate 8,220,945, forward strand.
AAAACTAATTTTCTCATCCAACCACAGGTAGTGAGAATAGCTCAGCCGTATACAGCAGCCGTGGAATATTTTACAAGGACAAAAATCCTTGGAAAACAGTGAAATATTCACCTGGAGACAGTGTTCAACCCCATTGTGATTTAATATGGGACAAAAATAAGTGGGTCATCCAGCATGGCAGAGTAAATAAATGCTATTTTACATAATACTGGGCAAGTATATATGATTCAACGTAAAGTCATTTAACCACTGCCAAGTAGCCTGCAGATACTTCAGTGTTCACTCAGCTTTATTGCTCCCTTCCTTTAAAGTATCACACATGGATATTTTTTTTTTTTAATAAAGCAAGTATACTGGAGCTGCATATAATTGTATTCTTCAAGCTTTGCAAAGCATCGTCAAAGCAAAGGAGGAAAAAGCCCACCACGGTAGCAGTGATGATGACCTATTTCACTTATGTGCAGCCAGCAGGATCAAATTTACTTAAGCTTTAAATTTTTCAAATTGGCATTGCATTTGACAGAAGCTTTTTAAGAGAAACCATTAGTAAGTAACGTTTACAGATTCCTTCTAGCCTTTGCATCATCTCCAATATGAAAACCTCAATATTCTTATATAGGCTGAACTACAGAAGACCTCTCAGGAAATACATATGGAGCAGACTTTTAGCTTGTATGGATGTACATACCTTCAGGGGTTTAAGGAAACCATTTCAACTCAACCTGGCTGAGGAAATGGCCCATAGCTTTAAAATGTATTTATTTTCATACTCTGACTGACACTCTGCATACCAGCTTTAATCTAAGTATTTATCCCATTTTATGCATCACTGAATTAAACTTAGTAATACCCATGTGAGAGGGGAAAAAATTGTTCTCAATTTATAGACAAAGTGTAAGGGAATTATGTGCTTGCTCCAGGTTACGCAAGAAACCAGGGGCAGGGCAAAAATGAAGCTTGTACTTCATGACAAAGAATCCTGTATCTGACCAAGAAGACATCCTCTCCTCTGCTTAAAAAGAAATGACATGTAGGCTTTGACCATAGAGGGACGCACGTTCAGTTGGTAAAAATGAGCACAGCTATTTTGATGTCAGCACAGTTATGCTCCATTTCTGTAGCTGACCTCATCCAGAATTTATTTACATGAAAAATTACTAAACACATGAGAAATAAAAAGCTTAAACAAATGCAACATGTATTTATATGGTCAATCAAAAATTTATCTCATTAGCAATGATGTTCCCTCAAAAAAGCATAAAGCTTTAAGCAATTTAACGCTGCAAGCTAGTTAAAATAGCTGTTTTTAAATCTGCTCCTGCCTCCCCTCAAGCAGTTAAATTAGGCTTATGAGAAGAACATCAGGGGATGTACTTGTCTCTCATTACCACAGGAAGAGTGACCTCCTTGGCTGGATGATTTTTAAAGAAATCACATGATGGTGACACCATTTATGCACGGTTAATAACTTCAGTGTGCCTGAGAGAGGCAAAGAGAGAGACAAAAGGTCTCATCACACTGAGTAAAGAGCTATTTGAGAATGATACCTACTGTCAACTTCAGCAATGCAAAACAATTTAGCCATATATATTCACGTATGTTCACTTCACTAGAAATTGAAGATATAAGACCAGATCATGCTTGACTCAATGGAGAGCACTCATAAGCCACAAATTGCAGGCTATTTCCTATAACAGACAGAGAAAAGAGAAAACACATTAAGAAAATGGAGTGCCTGAGCTCCCTGCCTCCTAATCAGTCTTTCAGCCCCAAAATACATAGACTTGTTCAGAGTTTGTTGTCTGTGATGGGGTCATATCCTACCCCAAATATGTCATTTTAAGGAAAGGCTTACATAACAAGCAGATGTTTCTTTTTTCCCAAGAAAAAAAAAACCTCACAACAAAAGGCACCGTCACTTGGAAGTAGACCAGTTCTTCTGAAAAGTACTGTTTCAGTAATATTTGATGTACGACTATTCCAATCCACAAATAATGTCCCAGCCCATCTCAGCCCTCCAGCCTTACTGCTCCAAAAGCAACAGTCATGAAATAAATACAATTGAAATACAATTGCTTTACCTTTCACTATATGCAAAGAGGCTAATAAATTCACATTTGAAACACATCTAAGTCTTTGACGCTTTAGTGTAATCATAGATTAAGATACAAGTATACTGTCCTCTAGCCAAGAAGGCTTCAACGGAAGAGACATTAAATCATAAAACCTTTATTAACTGGCCAATGGAGCTGCTGCACTCCTGCCTGTGTACACGGCACACTCTGCCCTCTGCACTTTCAAAACCCATTGAAGTGCTCCTTAAGCTCCCAAGGGAATCACACACCTCACCAGACTGAGTTCATGTTAAAGAATATATATATTTCAAGTGCGTGCCCATGTAGGAGAGGAGTTGCACTTATGATGGAGAACAAGTCTTATGAGAAACAGCTGAGGGAGCTGGGGCTGTTTAGCCTTGAGAAGAGGAGGCTGAGGGGAGACCTCATTGCTCTCTACAACTACCTGAAAGGAGGTTGTAGCGAGGAGGGAGTTGGCCTCTTCTCCCAAGTGACAGGGGACAGGACAAGAGGGAATGGCCTCAAGCTCCACTAGGGGAGGTTCAGATGGCATCACAAAAACAAATATTGCACAGAAAGGGTCATCGGGCAGTGGAACAGGCTTCCCAGGGAGGTGATTAAGTCCCCATCCCTGGAGGTGCATAAAAGATGGGTAGACCAGTTACTCAAAGACATGGCTGGGTAGCAGATAGGAATGATTGAACTCAATGATTGGACTTTTCCAACCTTGTGATTCTATGCATTTGGGCATGGTTAGGATAAATCTGGTGGAGACTTCTAAAAAACAACTAGTGAGTCAGAAGCAGCGGCTGAAATACACGAGAACTGGAGCCTCCTGCCTGGTGGGGGCTGAGCTGCTGAGCCAGAGCGGAGGGGGGCCTTTCCTCGAGACAATAATAATAAATCTCTATTCCATCGTTCAACTTTCCTCTGCCTCGACCCACCGCACGCAGCCCAGAGTCACAGGAGTTTGCAGAACACAACTGAGCCACCCAGCTCATAAACCCAGCACTCATGAACCCTGTCAGAAAAAAAAAAAATAAAGGCAAACAAACAAAAAAATCCCAACCAAAACAAAACCCCACAGTTTTTTTATTTGCGTTCCTCACCGCAGCAGCGGCCTGTCCGCCTGCCCCCTGGCGGCGGCAGCGGGTAGCCCAAGGGACTCAGCCCTGGTTAAAGGGAACCGCTGCCCTCTCATGAAGAAAAAAAATAAATCTCTAGGGCAGATTAAGATCCAGAAGGGTGAAGGGCTTTTCTGTACCTCTCTAAGGGGAAGGGGAAAGTCTTTTTCAGTTCTGAGCCCAGCGCTACAAGAAGAACGTTGAGGCGCTGGTGTGTCCAGAGGAGAGCGACGAAGCTGGTGAAGGGGCTGGAGAACAAGACTGACGAGGAGGAGCTGAGGGAACTGGGGTTGTTTAGCCTGGAGAAGAGGAGGCTGAGGGGACACCTCATTGCTCTCTATAACTACCTGAAAGGAGGTTGTGGAGAGGAGGGAACTCGGCTCTTCTCCCAAGTGACAGAGGACAGGACAAGCGGGAACAGCCTCAAACTGCACCAGGGGAGGTTCAGGCTGGACATCAGAAAAAAACTTCTCACAGAAAGGGTCATCGGGCACTGGCAGAGGCTGCCCAGGGAGGTGGTGGAGTCCTCATCCCTGGAGGTGTATAAAAGATGGGTGGATGAGGTGCTCAGGGACATGGTTTAGTGGTTGATAGGAATAGTTGGACTCAATGATCCAAGAGGTCTTTTCCAACCAACCCAGTGATTCTGTGATTCTGTCTTGCACGGTCCTCCTGTCACCTCAGCAGCACCAGGCACTGGGGTGCAAACAGGTGCCTGCCAGCTGAGTTGCTGCAGCTCAGAAAAGTTGTATTTTTGACACTTCTCTGAGATTATTGGGTCTTCCCATTAGTGGGTCTTCCCACTAATGGAAAGGGCCAACAAAACGTTGAGTAAGAACATAAAGTTTTGGGGAATGAGTTACCCACACCTACCCGATTGCTCTGGCTGTTTATAGCAAAACCAGCAAAACAAACTACAAACAATAGCAACCGTTTATAGCAACAAAGAGCAAAAGCGAGAGGTGTTACAATAAATACATTATTTGAAGAGGAGAAAGGCATGGGAAGTGGAAAGGATCCAACTGTGAAATGAGGGGGAGCTATGAGGCATAAGAAGTAGAGAGCATAAAAGCATCCTGCAGAGCCACAATAATTTGATCAACTTCCTTTTGGTAGATATACAGCACTTACCTTACTTCTCAACTCCCCAGAGGTGTTCTCCAGAGCTGTATGTTTTAGGTACTCTCAAACTCAGCACACTTGGGCCTTGATATCAGTTAGGACATGTTCATGTTCCTATTACAATAAGAACAAATGACTAATTAAGTCTCAAGGGTTATTGAAATGCTGCATCAGTATTGTGCAGGATGGTGGCACGGCACCATCAGGTACAGACTCCATGTTCACCACGTGGCAACTTAAAAAAAAACAAAAAGAAAAAATCATGTTGGCTCCTAACAGTACTTTCATTTTGGTTTTAAAAGTCTCCTTTCTCTGTACTGTCATCCTGGGCCACTTGGGTGTATTTTTCATGTGAGTTTTAGATGTCAGAATAATGCAAAAATCCATAACGATCATTATTCTATATCTTAAGAACTCTGAACAAAAAGGACACTGTCACATTATTGAGCGTAGGGGCTCTAAGCATACTTGGTGTCTCATGTGTTACAGAAATGAAGTATTAGAGAAGCAAATACTATTTCCTGACACTTATGTTTTAAGATACTTACACGTAATTTGCTTGTGTTGTATTTTCCCTTGGCATGATAGATGTGTTTCAGAAATGCTTAAGTGCATTTCCTGTCATGATAACAGCTGTAGCTTTTAATTCACTATAGAGAACCTTACAAGTACTGTGATCAATATAAAAGCAGCTTGAACCCCACCTTTTTTCTAAAGAAAAAAATTTTGAATCTTTGATGTCTTGGGGGGGGTCTCCCTCCTGCGCCCACTCCTGCAAGTTGCTGAATAGTAGAATCTCTGAAGATTGAAAGGGAAAGGAATTAAAGGAATTAATCTCTAGTACCGTAATAGCAGTAACCAAAATATCAGAAGGAATTGGTACAATTTACCAACTTCTTGTAGGTACCCAGGACAAAAAGCATGCTCTTCTTCCTACAGGAAAAGCTATGTTTATTATTAGGTATGTTTTAATAGCATCTTCAAAGCAAAAGCTTTAATTTAATAAAATAGCTTTAATGTAATAAAAGCAACTGTATGAATTAGAAATTTTTAGAACCTCTATTACATATAGATGCATTAAACATGCCAATATGTTAAGGTTTCATATTTCATGATAGAGGTATAGAATCAGACACTAAATCAGAGTAGCTGGAACTCTGAAGAAAGGTTCAATTTCTGCTTGAACCTAATAAATTAATAATTGTTATGATTTAAATAAGAGAAAAAAGAAGCATAAGAAGGCATGGCCTCCTATGGCATGGGACTTTTCATTGCATTTAAGATTTTGCACGAATTTAGTCTATCTGAAGTAGTCAAGTACTATAAATAAAAGTCCATCAGACATTCTGCCAAACTCCTTGCTTCTTGGCTACCCTGCTGCTGTTTTAATGCTGTTGCTCCATTAATCACTGTACATAAATGATTTTGAGATGTACTCTGATATTTTTTTGAAAGATCAATAACTACCCCAAGTTTTTTAAACTCATGATTTCAGCTTTAAGCTCAGATCCTGACTGTGTGAGGACACATGTACGTGCTTTACACAGGATGAATGGATTTCAGTGGAACTGCTTCTGGAACTAAATCTAAACCCAATGACCCATTAAACCCCCCTGCAATTTACTTCACTGGTCTTTAAATTACACCTGTTCTGTATAGAATTAACCTGAGCTGTAAGTCTTTTCTGACAGAGGCCCTGATCCTGCTTTTGATCCTTCATTTGATTTTAAGACACTTAAAAGTTGAGGTTGAGGCGTGTACGTGCTTAACAGCAAACATATGATTTTACTGTTCTCACTGGTAATTGTATATAAACAAGTCCAATATTTTCTTATGTGAAAATACTTTCCCGTGCAAGGGCATTAATTAACAGCTGGTACATGACTCAGGTTGATGTTATCGGAGTGATCCCACTGTTACTTGGGTGTGAGGTCTGTGATACCATTTCTTTCCCATCACTCTATCACATCATTCTTTACTTTGCAGATATTGTATGCTTTGTATCTGGAGCCAGAGTCAACTTTATAAAGTGTTTCTATAAGCTAAGCTTTACAAGGTTCCAGTTCAAAAGAAAAAAAAAAGGTTTAAATAGCAAGGAATACATATAGCAACAAAAGCACAGAAATACATGTTACATGTTACATCCATGCCAAATGTAGTTATCACTGGAATTAATAATCATGTCATCAATGCATAATAAATAGAAAATTCCATTTTGTGGCAAAAAACCCAACCATATTTAATCTGTCTTCTATAACGCTAGAAATTACTGTCTATAATCCTGCAATAACTCTGATATATGGCAAATATACACGAATGACACATTTTAAGGTATAAAAATTATTCCCTGATACAAACCCCATGCATTTATTGATAATTTTTTATTTATACTTGAAAGCCTTGCTCACAGGAGAAAGCACGCTACTGCTTCTCTTGATTTAAATACAATTACTTCTATAAAAAGTTAATTATGTGAAGAAAATTCCAAGGATAGATTTCATTGTCCTTCATTCATTAAACAGCTTATATTATGTACGGCTATTTGAAAAAACACTAAACAATTATTTTATTCAATTAATACACCACAGAAAAATGGAAGTTATAAGATTATGATTCAGCAAGGCTTTTAATCAGCTTCCTAATTTAACTTCTTTGACAAGTCGTATACTTGCACTCTGGTGGGAGTCATTCTCTTAACCACGTTCTGTTAACTGATGTAAATAAAATACCTGGAGAATACCCTTGAATGTGCATAGGAGTGTGCCAAGGTCTTCACTACCCACACCTCGGAGTAGACAGTAACTGACTCCAAAAGTTTTCCCATAGTTTTACTTGGAGATTATTTGATATGTACTGGTGGCTCCTGTTTTCTGTAAAGGAGTCTGTAGCATGCCACTGTATTAGCCTGGTATAATTGTTTTTATCCAATAAAACAATGTTTTAATGAGTACAAATCTCTGTATCATCACTGCCTTGAAATCAAGTGTTACAAAATGACTCCCAGACTGCAATTTTTCCAAAATGAGAAGCCATGGTTCCTCCTGTCACATCTATATCATGTTTCCAGTTTTGCACCTCAGAAAATTCAGGAAAGCTCTTGTCTGTCAGGGAGGTCAGCCTTCTGGAATAATCAAAATTATGTTTCATTACAGAAACTTCTCTTATTAAAACTACACTCATTCATGATTTTTAAATAGACAATTCAAAAGACTGGGCCTCATTCTCCTCTCAGTTACATTAGAATAACCCCATCAACTTCAATTATCTTATAATAGTATGAAGATCAGAGACTTATCATTGTCCACTTGCTGCTATCTATGTAACGGAACACTGTGGGCATCAAGTTTAGCTTTTTTTTTCTGTAGAAAACGATTTCTCTTTAATACTTCTAATAATAAGATCTAACATACTAAGAATCAAAGTGACTTTTAAGAACTTCTTATTTGTTCCCTTTTGATTGATTTTTTTTCCCTAATATACCCTCAAAACTTCAACAAAAATCTAAAATAATGAGATCAAAACTATTTAAATTAAAACACAAAATGTCTAGACTATTGAGTTATGTCTGCTTAAATTATACTAAGTAATACAAGCTGAAGAACCATAGCTTCCAGCCAAGTATTTTGTGGTTTTGGAAAAGCTTTATCAAGCCTACATTAAAAATTGCATTAAACAACATGAAAATTTTAGCACTCATGCAAAAAGACCAATGATGTCATTCCCTTACCACATTTCAGCAGTGTTTTGAAAATCTACATGTTATCCATAGTAGTGAAATTTGCTATATTACCAGTTCCCAGTTTTTTAGCCTTTAGTGTAAGGATATATTACGCTACATGTTGAAAATTGTTTTCTCATTGCAATAGATAACCTCTTAATCAAAGAAGGAAATAAAAAAGTAGCCAAATTGGCTAAAATAAATTAATAAATTGAGACTACTGAACTGCAGCTGGAAAACAGCCTCTGATCTGAAACCAGTCATAAGCAGATATATCCAAACATCCACAACCCTAGGGAAAGTGTATCTTGATTTCTCAAATTCTAGCATTTAGTTTTATGTTTGCATACATTAACCTTCAGTATGTATTCTCAGACAGCAGCGAAAAGGGTTAAAGAATTTTCTCCCTGACCTCCTATTAGTACTTTTTCAAAATTCTTCTTCCTTTTTTATATTATTTTTTTATCTGCATAATCAGCATAGAATCTTGTGCTGGTTTATTGTATTGCTTGAAGAAACTTGTAATGAAGGAGGCTGGCATAGCCTTGACTCTGAATTTTAACCTCCTGGTTCAGCAGTCCTATTCAGGGAACAAATTATTTCAGCTATGGATTCCAGAAATAAATATACCTATATCACCCTCTGGATAATCAGTATTGTACAGCCTAATTTAACAGAATCCTAAGGATTGCAGCAAACTTTTGCTTACTTAAGAGAAAGCATAAGCATTTATTTTGTAAATTCAGTTCACTCCAAGATTGCATCTGTTGTTAGGACTCTCTGTTAACATAAATACATAGCTTCAGTGCAGAAGTTAGGCTGTCTATGATAATGATTAAAAAATGACCAGGAATAATTTAAAAAAGCAACCCACGAGTAGTCAGAAAAATGAATTGTGCTATAATCTGTTCTCAAAAACATGAATCCATTTAGTATAATCTTAGGATTTTACTGCTTTTGGAAATAACACTTTGTTGTGGAAATGTGAAAAATTTCTAATTTGTCTGTGGTGAGGATCTTGCCTAGTATCTCTAATTTTAAAATAATTTTGAATGTTATGCAGATGGTCTTGTAACATTTCTTAACTTTCCAAATAAGTACATGATTAATGAGTAAAGTTTTTTAATCTCAGGTGAATTACACCATTTGTCCTAACTTACTTACAATTTTCAGACCTAGAGCTAGAATAAGTCTTTTTTTTTCAGGAGACATGGATTTTAGAATATGCAATTTAAATGTTTACACTAAACTTCAAAACACAGGAGACAGGATTTGCAAGAAGATTGTTCAAAGGTTCATTGTAAAGAGACACTCATACCACCTAGATTTTGGTACGTACTTGAAAAATCTAATTTGTGTAGCTGATCTCTTTCATCTGTATGCACAGTAAATACAGACAGGATTCCCTAGGGGCTAGTTTGGAGAATCTAGTCTGGCCTCCAAACTGAATATTCCCCTGGAGGAACCTCTGTTAACTGTACCTCAGGCATATCCTTCAGTTCTGGGAATACCTCCTTAATACTCCAGTTGCTTACTACTATTTAATTTTGACATCTCTACAATTCGTTTAGAACATATACAATTCATATCTATTTCTTGAGACAGATGGTAAAAGTACTTGTTTGTAGTTATTCTGTATATATTTACAAGAACAGCAACTAGCTTCTAAAACATGCTCTCTGCACAGAGAAGTTCAGGTAACATCAACTATATAGTGAGTTAGCTAAAAATTTAAGTCCTTCAAACAAATATGCCAGTAAATTCCAACTGACTTATAACATCAACTAATTAAAATTATTGGAGTTTTTAAAATAAAATAACTTTTTTATCGATAGCCAATCTCACCTGTCCAAGGAAAGAAATGATATGGTTAAAGTTTTCAGAGAAATGAGAAGAAATACACATTTTATCAGAATAGATGCATTAAGTTTAATAATGATTTTAAAGCTTACAGATGCAGGTCCCTCAAGATCTCATGTGAGTTATGAAATCTAATTTTATTCTCATAACTCTGTAATAAAGTTTTATAAATGTTATAAAAAAGGTTTTTACTAAGAATGAACAGAAATCTGAACTATCTGGCCAAGTAATAAAAATGCATTCCTTTGTTGCTAAGTGTCAGACAAGAAGATTTACCTGAAAATTGATCGATAAGTCTTCCTTTTCCACTTGAGTGCATTCATTTTTTCTTCATAGGATAATAGGTTTTTTTAATGGCTTTTCCATTAACATCTAACTTAACTGCTAGCAAAAAGATGGCAAACATAAGAAAGAAGAGAGAAATAGTCAAGAAAAAAGCTTAGTAGTCTTTGATGATGTTGTGTTCCAACTTTGCAGTGCAATTTGTTGCTCTCTTTTCTTACTCATTACAATGGACAACACAACTCTGGGCTGCCTCCAGCATTGCAAAAGGGGTCATAAAAGCAGTTTGACCATCCTTATGATGGGATAATCCCAAGTGGCAGTTCTGGTATCACCTGAGATACAAAAATGGAAAGGATATTATAATTGTGAGAAACTAAACTCTTATACAGTATTGTAAGTGTATGCACTCAGAATGACTTCCGAGTACCTCGCCTGAACACCTCTGTCCTCAAAAGATTACAGCACATCGCTGAAAGCTGGATCATTAGTCCTACTTTCAACTGCTGATTATTTTGGATAAAAAAATCTGATTTTAAAAATATATTTAATAAAGAATGTGCACACTTCTAAGAACGTTTTTTTTTCCTGCATTTGTTAGCGTTTATTGCCAACTATCTCAAAAATCCTTTTTTCACTATGAATATTGCTTTTGCAACTGAAGATCAATAATTACTTTCTCACTATCCTTGAAAAATAATGACATGCCCATGTATTTGATCAGCTGCAAATTAGGCCTCTAGCTAAATGGCACCCCTTGGACAAAAGAGCCAGGATATAACAGGCAGGTTGCTTTGCTGTCAGACATGTCTGCACAGTAACACGGACAGAAAGCAAAACATAATTTTTTGGTCACCTCTTTTCTTTAGGAAAATAATAAACGTAACTGAGGAGATGACTGGACCACACAGAGTAATAGTAGTGCTTACCTGTTTTGCTGGGCAGGGATGGATTGGTTTCTTAATGCTAACAGCTTAATGACATCATATACAGTTGTGGCCAGATTCATTTTTTCCCAATCACACTTTGGGAATCTTAAAAATAACCTGTAATAGTTAAAAGGTATCCTCATTCTCCTTATTTAATTAAGAATTTTATTTAATTACTACTCATAATGCCATTCATGTGATGACATTTAAAGAATGCATTGTTTCATTTTCCTGCCCCCTAAGATTAGATTATGCTTCTACTTACACATGGATGATGTGTTTTCTACAGTGGAATCACTTCATACTTTTAAAGACTGCCATTTTATTCTTGGAGAGCACTTGTTTTAAAAATATGCTTTGGTTCTTCCATGTCTTGAAAAATACAGTGTCTCGTTCCTTCTTTTGTTCCACAGGAAGCTGGAAAAAATAATGTGAACTCTGGGATTACCATCTTAGAAATTAGCGCAGTATATTTCTCTAAATGTCATACAGTGCTGAACGGGTTTGGCAGTACAGAATGGATAATGGGAACTAAATTTAGTCTTTAAAATAATTTTCCATATGTATGGAAACTCTGAAGAACCTTGATTTTCAACCTAAGGATTCTTCTCATGTTTTATTCCTTACATATTAATTATTCTGAAAGGGACAACATGATGACAAAAATGAAAGACAGACAAGGAGAGAAATAGGAAATGGAAAAAAGCAGGATACTCTAAAGAATTACATTTTGTAGCACTTTGGTGAATAAAATACACATTTCAACTAAATCAATTAGATCCAACTCCATATAATTATCCTGAATGCAAACCAACTTGAATTTAACTTGTGATAGGAAATATGCAGCTTGCCTGTATAAAAAGACAGATTTTATCACCAGCTAAAGGCAGTTCAATTAAAATTGGAAGCTTAACCACCCAGAAGCCTGCTGGCACTGTCTTGATGAGCTGCAATTCTAATTGGAAACTCCTTGCAGTCAGCACACAATAAAGAACTGTAGCTGTTTTTTCAGTGATGCCCATGTTCTTTGCAGATGTTACCCATATAACATGTCCAGAAGGGGGTTACATGAAGTGCTCCATAGATGAGGGCAGAATGAAGAAGTCTAGATCCACCTGAACTACAAAGCTGGTTCATTTTTCTTTCATGAGAGATCTTGATTTTTTATTTTTTTTTTTATGTATTTTTCCTTCAGATGTTTTTACTTAATTATTTTGCTGACAAAGTTAAAATCTATTCTGTACATCCATGCAAAAGCCAGAGGGGATTGATTATATGCTAGAAAGCTTTTAAATGGAGGTGACTAGCTTGAAGCACATTAAAATGAAAGGTGTAGTAATGGTAACTCAAGCCATTATATGTTAAGCTATTTGCATCTTCTAGAGCTTATAATAACTGACTCAATGCAGTTGCAGCTGAAGGAGTCTTTATAAGAAATATCATCAACAACTGTTATCAGTATTTGATTATTGTTAAACAACCTCTTTGTTAATCTTCAGTTTCCTCACTAAATGTTTTTAAGTTCAATAGTAATACACACAAGAGTACTTTATTGTCTCTCTATGCTCCATTTCCTTCTCATCTTCCAGCCACTGAATTCAGTGTAACGAGCCCTCATAGCCATGTACTGCAACCTCACAAGGCAGGACCATATTTTTTTAAAAAAAAACCTGTAAATAGATAATAACAAACACCAGAGAGTTCCAATTATAGCTAAAACATTATCACAAGACACTATTTGCAGTTCATTAACTGTGTTACTTTAATTATTAGAATGGAGACTTATGACAGTTATTTCCTGCTATATTATTATTTCAGAGTTTGAGGAGATTTTTATGATACTATTTGTAATTGTGATAACCTAAATATGTTTACTATGTTATGCAAATGTAAGGTCTAATATTGGATAGAGCTGCTTACTTTTTTTTTCCAATGTCAAATACTTAACCAAAAATCACTATTCAAAGAATTTCTTAATATAGCATTTTGCCTTGCGTATTTAATATGCATATCAGTAGCCATAACTGGTATGAAACCAGCCCACTTTTGAGTGTGGTGTTGACAGTGTTTTGCTTTCATGTTTTTCATCTTTTTTTAATAATTTCCGATATCCTAGTTGTAGGCTCACACTCTGCTGACACTGCATTTCTGCAAGCAGAATTTCCTTATTCGCTGCTGGGAATTGCAGCTGAGAAAGGATTGACTCAGCTCAGAAAGAAACAAGTGATCTAGCAGTAACGTTTAGAATTTCAGCATTGAAAGGTGGGAAAGATGGGGGAAATTACTGAGAATAAGAGAAAGAATGGAATGGCATCAAAAGGAAGAAGAGGAATATGGAAATGGGAGGAGAAAGCTTTTCAAGTAAAAGGGCTATTTCAGCTCTTAGTTGCAGATGAGATGTTAATACTTTGAAGTCATTTCACTGAATCGCCTTGAGGATTTTCATTGGGTTTTGGGGCATTGGGCAGAAGTCAAAAGGTTAGGTCATCCACTATATTTCTTAAGTAATTTCACTGTTTTTAAGACTACATTCATCTCTCAGAAGATGTTTTTGCATCAAAGGAAGACAGACAAGTAAAAATTCTAATGGGTAACTTTTTAGTGTTACACCGTTTCTTCTTGTAGGTATGATCATGGTAACTTTTCAATGTTATCTTTGAAGAAGAAACTAGTGATGTATTTTAGGTCCTTTAAAGTTTTCAAATGTAGTATCTTTACTTTTCTTTTCAGGATCTATTGATAATGAATAAGAGCAAGATTAATCCTCAAAGGGGGTAACATAAAGTTTTCTTTTATTCTGTCTTTTGACAATAAAGTGGTCTTCAGAATCAGTGTTTTGGAGGGTTTGGAATTTTGGGACTGTTGGGAGTTTTAATTAAATGTGGCACACAATCTAATTGTGCCCTAATACTACTACTGATGAGAGCATACAGCATTTTTGTTACTTTTCTGCAGCAATGACCTTCAGAAAAGGAGGTTACATATGAGTAACAAGAATTCTTAAAGATATGTTGTTTGCATACTCATTCCCACAGCTGGTGCATGTAAGTTTTAGTTTTTTCTTCCATTCGCAGTATGTCACCTCAGCACATTCAAACCATACCCTCCTTAGAATAAACTCTCTGCCATTTCAGGTCTGTTATACAAGAATTTGGAGTCTCCAAGAAGGAGGGGAAGGAGGGAGAAACCACATCCTGAAGACTACTGTTATTGCAGGACTGCTCTATCAAGTGCAACATCTGTCCTAGATTCTTCTGCAGTTGTGTTGCAGCTGGTGAACCTGTGGAAGGACTTTGTCTGGCTTGATTTGTGCGGTAGATACATGGGCCACAATGGCTGAAAGACTCTGCCTTAGCCATCTCCTAGCACACTCACTACACTCTCTAATCATCTGTGCACAGAGATAACCATTTCCTTACACCATTATGTCAGGAATAGCTGCATGAAATGACTGACTATGGACATGCTCTTGACATCAGGTGAAACTCAGGCATTACTGGGAAAGATTCCTGCAACACGGTTTCTCGCCCAAAAGCACAGTATATGCAGAGTCACTCATACTGATTTGTATCTCTTGTATTCTCTTGGAAAATGTAGTAGCTACTAGGAAGCTACTTTCATAAAAGAATCCAGTAATGAACAGGATGCTGATCCCTTAAAATGTAGCTTTCCAAGACTCCTGAAACACCATTGTAACATCCCAATGGGGGCTGAGTTCTTAATATAATAGTCAACCAATGACAGGCAGAAGCTCATTGCAATGAGATGGGTTTCTAACTGAATTATCAAGCCTCATGTAGGCAGTAATCTGTCTTGGGGCAAGGCTGCTAACGATGTTACAACTATGAAGTGCTTAACTGTTATTGTACTGAAAAACCACATAAGCAGCTAAGATTAGTTTTTCATTCTCCAGGACTTGGACATTTCCTTAATTTTAAGCAGCAGAGTCTCAGTGAAGACAACTGACATTTCAAGTTGGCTAAAGATACAACTGTTCTTAGTAGTCCTATTGCATCATGCTTTGACCTTGAGTATGAAAATTTGTTTTAGCTAGAAAAGACAGAATATTTCCTCAGAAATTGTAAGAGGTTCTGCATTTATGTTGTAGTTACATTGTGTAACTGTTCTTTCTTGCATTGTCACATTCTTTTCATCCTCTGGTAGTGTACAGACACCTGCTCACCAATACTGAAAAAGCTTCACACGTCCCCCAGTGCAAAATAGTCTCCGAGGAAACCCTATAGAATCACGTGCAGTTCTGAGACACATTCTTCTGAGGATGGCAAAGCAATTCTCCTAAGACCTGTTCTGTAAACTATATATGAACCTCTGTTTCCTACAGATATTTTACAATACTGATTCTTGGATTTTCCTTTTTTTTCCCCCGCGTGTACGAAGGTAAATTACAGCTGCCATTATTTCTGCCATGATTTTTTTGATAGCTTAGGTGCTGATAATAGGCTTAGGCTTCCATTTAGCAAAATATGTGAGCTTAATTTTATTGTGGTGCACAACGGCCACATAACTTTTCTAGATAAGGCCCTCAGCACTGAGCAAATCCTTTCTCCATCTCAAGTTTCAACCTGTCTGATAGTTATGGAGAAAGTCCTCCTCTTAACAATTTTATGGAAATCAGTTCCTTGAGGATATAGCTAGTTTTGATGTTGCTATCACTGACGCACTATGGATTGTGCCATAGCTGTTAAATGTGTGATAATCATGCCACCGAATATATTTCTGCCTCTGTCCAAACTTTTCTCATGAATAGGATTTCCAACTTGATACCGAGTTTGGTAAAGTTACTGCAGACTTTATGCACAGACTCTGAACGCTGTCAATTTCTTGGCTAATAATATACTGAGCAATCTGTCACAAAGCAGCTGCCACAGCTGCTGTTACCTAGTTCTTCAAGCAGAGTTGGGCACTGCTAGTAAAAGATAGAAGTAAACAGGGAGTTTTTGCATTAATAGACAATTACAATAATCATAATTGTGTCATAACATGAATAAATATTTTACATATTCTTAAACTAGACATTATTTAAAATAAAATTAAAACCCAATAGTTTAGAACAACGTTGTTTTCTTAACTTCTTTCAGCATACATGTAGATGAGAACATTTTATTATTAGGAAACCATCGCAAAACACTTCTGATTTGTTAAAGAATCAAACCGCTTCTGCCCCCGTGTAAGTAATTACATATTCTTTATAAAGCAATCCAAAGAAAGAAGGTCATGGCATAAAGCTACCCATAATATCTCTTTAAAATGATGAATCTTTTTAAATCTTATTTATATGTATAAATATGGAGTCATTCTGTCAGTAGAAATATAAGCATATAAAGTCTCTAGAGATAAAAGAAACAACAAATTCCTGAGCTGTATTTGCATATTTTACAATATTGCAATGCATATCTCGGCTTCTTCTATAACTGATTTCACTGTATTTTGGTTTGAAGCCACTACAGCAACATTAAATTGTCAAAGACTTCAATTTATATTCCACTCTGCCCAAACCTGTAGTCCAGTCACAGAAAGGGAGGCAGTCACAGCATGAGCTATTTTTTATTTTGCTTGAAAACACCTTGCAAATAGACACTTTATGGTTATCAAATCCTCACGTTAATTATGGATAAGAAAACTCTTTAGACAAGAAAAGCATGAGATATGCAGACAAACACAGTTCTCTTGAGGATGCTGAATGTGCAATATGGTCACTGATCTGTCACTGCTGATTTACCTTTGGATCACCTTAATGTTTCTGTAGCAGCAGGAAATATATCTTCCACGGGATGCTGTCAAGCTCAGAGATGTTGGTACCTTTCAAGTTTAATAACAACATAGTTTTTCATTCATCTAAAAATAACAGAATCTGATTTGTTGCTTTCAAATAGCTGATGCAAATTTTTAAAAGCCTTCCAGAAATTACCAGGTTTGTTAAAAAATTGTGGTACTTGACAATCCTGACTACAAGTCAAGGTTTAAACGAAGAGTCCATATAAGGTTTAACCACAGGGAAAATTTCCACACCCCAAAAGTGAAGCATTTACGAGGGAAAAATATGTAACGTACTGAACAAATATTCACTTAAGAATGAATACAAATCTGCCTTCAGAATTGAATCTCATTATTCAGACTTAATCTAAACACCTTTTTGATTAACTATTGAGCTGTAATAATACTTGGTTTTCTATGCAGTTGATAATATATTAACGTTTTAAGCAGCTACATTTCTCTTAACCATAGGGTTACTGTAGAACTCCACACAACAAAGGTTTTTACACACCCCCACCCCCATTTTTTTTTCAGAGTATTAATGTGAAATTTGATGAAACTGGAGAAACTCAATAAGAACCAACAGATGTTACCGTGCAGGCTGGGATTTTTTCCTTGCCATCTTAGGAGAAAGGGGAGAATTATTCATAGAGCTGGGATGACTTTTGCAACTCTACAAATGAACAGGATAGTAGTTACTTGCTTTTCTGTAAGAATTACCACTGCTCGTGTCATGGGATGTAGAGAGAATTTGAGGTTTTCATTTACACACAAAATGTTAGTCTAGTTCCACCACACTGGAAGACAGCATCATGAAAATATTTACCTAGAGAAAGAAAGTAGTTCAGATCTTTAAGTGAGCATTCTGGCTAAATGAGACCCATTCAGCAGGTTTTACTTGCGGATGAGGTGGGAAAGTGAGGGAAGAGAAGAGCAATGAACTAGTAACAGCTAAGTTTTGATTATTAATCCTAACTCACTGTAACTCCTTATTTACATGCTTCTAGATTTAATTAGTGCATTGAAAGCAAATTTCTCATTAATTTTCGGTTTCACATACACTTCTGAAAGACTAGATACTAGATTCCTTTACTCACTTTACTCAGAGAACTTCTTTGAGTCTTATGCTGTATTTGTTTTGACAGTTTTATTGCTTCATTTCTACTGAAGAAAAAGCAGCCTAAACCACATTAAAATAAAAATATTGCAAGTGGCATCAGTCCTCGAAGTCAGAGATTAGATGACAAAGTTTCCAAGGACACGAATGCAATTCACTGCATTTGAAATGAATTTAATTCCAAAACAGTGTCACCACAATTTTTTTAGATTCGCTTAGGTCTGTTGAAAAAACTATTGGATGTTACTGTACATGTAACAAATTTAAAGCATCTGTTGTTTTTATAGACAAGAAAATGTATTTCTAATAAAGTCAAAGAAAGATCTTTGATTATTTGGCATACTATTCTGTTTTTCTAGGGTAAACTTCAAACATGTTTAATTACCGTTTCTAATACTTTTAGAGATCAGTTCTGTATTAGTTTGAAGTAAGAGGGGATAGCACATGAACTGTATAAACCTACTACTGATATGCCATGCTAACGGAATAAATAATTTCTAATTAACAAAAAGAAAATAGTAGCCTCATGCCTTTTCTAGATCTTGAGTAAACTCCTATATCAAAACACCTCGCTGTTCCATTTCTCTGGAGGAGACACTACAGTATCTGTGACAGCTGCATCTTGCTGCTTTTGGATTCTGGAGTAATAACTAAAATTTGTACATTTTTAAATAGAAATGTACAAAGAGTTGCATTTATTATATGCAGGTAGTTTGTATTCTGTTCAATATGATGCAGAATTATATCAATAAGAATATAACAAAATGAAAGGACAAAATATCAAGAATACACGTTAACATAAACTATCTAGTTTTAGCTTACAGATTGCAGACTAAAAATTGCTATAGAACTTAGAGGAAATGAACCAGAATTTCAGACTGATAGTGGCTCTCCTATTGATTATTTTAATATTAAACAATTTTACATTTTTGACAGCTGTGCGTAAACAGAAAGAAGCTGATATATAAGGAGAAATAAATCATAGTAGAAAAGAATATTACAAGATCAGATCAAATTGGTTTTCAGAATTTCTAGATTTGATTTCATGCACAAGGTGCTTGAAAAGGAAAGGAGATACGGTTTTCAGTCGCAAATATAATGGAAAAGTACTCACAGTTTAGGAGGGAAGGCATTCAGTGTATTTTGGCCCTACCCTAGGAAATCAGTGGAGCATCCACTCCATCTTCCTAAAAGGTTATTCATGCTGTTCCCAAAGACTAATCATCTCTGCTGAACAGCTACAACAGAAGGACATTAGGAGATCCATCTAGCAAATAATGTGACTTGCTAACATATTAGACTACATCAAATAACTTTCATGTGTTTTTTTTTTTCTAATTTTGTCAATTTTACCAAAATCTTTGGGATCTCTGACTGCACAGAGCTCTGGTAGAATCCTAAAAAAGCTAAGATTATTGCTATTGCTCCTCCACCACCTCTTGAAAGAGGATCATCATTTCATCCCTTGCAGAAGGGGAAGGGATAATCAGGTTTTAGAATTCAAGCATTATTGGGATATTAGGTAGATTTAAGTTAGCATAAGGGGGATTGTTATATAAGCTACAGAGGCTGAAAAACCAAGGAGATGTAAAACTGTAAGCCTCCAGTTGAAGAATGAAGCAGTAAACCCAGAAAACCCAGAAAAATTAAATCTATAATGCATCAGGAATGTAAATGAATTTGTTGCAATAAAATGATAATTGAGAACTATAACTGATAATTTAGGATGAGTGCAAAATGTAAAATTGCATCTGAGTAGAAAGCGGAGCTCTGTGAAGTTTCTGACTATAGTAAAAGTCGGTCTGCTTGCTTAATTGTAAGTACTGCTGCTGTGTTTCCTAGTAAGAGTTCTTTCAATTGCATATGCAACCGGAGGCTACCTTGTAAGGTACCTAATAAAAATTACCTTTCCACCTAAGTGTGTGTCTTTTGGTATTAACGACTGTGTTCAAGCTTCCTTGTATCACAGCAATTCAAGAGAACAGACGTGCTGCAATATTAAATTCAGGTTCAAAGCACTCTAGTTCATTGGTTTCCATTTTACTTACACTGTTCAAAATATTGTAAAGGACAAGTGAAAAGGCATTCCCTAAAGTACATGCTGCAACTAAACCGTTTGGTTACCAGTGAAAGATCATATTTTGGTCATCTTATTAAATCAGTGATGTTTAGTAGCTGAACACCAAGCAGTTTATTTTCCTCTAAAGTAAAACCTTGTGGTAGAACTTGGATTAAAAATGACCTAAAGAAAGGACTTAATCTGATTAGGAGATGACAGCTCCATCCCGTATCAATTTACAGAAGTCAGAAGTAGTTAGCTACATTGGTTTTCCTTGGTTATTATGTTCAATCTTGAATAAATGAGGGGGAAATTCTGTCTACGCTCCTCACGTGCAGTCATTTAATTCATTGTTCTTTTCTGGTAAATCTTATACACAGTGCTCCTTTGAAATATGACTGGTGATGCAGATTACCACAGGCATATCAGCTGAACAGAATATGTTTCATTTTATTAGAGAATAAGACATCAATGAAATATTTTGGATATCAATTAAGTTTGTTGTAATTTCTGCACTCCTTACTATTTAATTCCTATACCATTTTTTTCAGAGCATAAGAATGCATCCTTTACTCCCACTCAGTTTCTCACCATTTCTCCATTAAGTCAAATTACAGTATAATTCAAGAACATGTAAATCAATTAATGATGATATTGTCTCTCAAATGCTGAAGAATCATAGAGTGAACACCATCCTTCATCTTTAATCTTTATTTTATCAGATATTCAATCCAGTTGAAGACAACATAAATTTAGGATTTTATAAACCAGAAGCCAAACTGGTAAATTGCTTGCAATAAAGATATTTTGCCATGCAAGTATCAGTAATTGCAGAAATAAGCACAAAAGAAAAACAGAAAGATCAAATAAACCAAGGGGTTTGTTGGCTTAAAACAAATTATCATTTAAAAATGAGTGGTAAAAAAAAAAAAAAGAGAGAGAGTTTTATGCAAAAGTGTCTTGGTTTTACTTATACTCTACATACAGCTGAAGTCTTGGCTTCACAAGGGTTTGGATTTTACCCACAGCGTATAGTTAAGGCATAGTCCATTCTTTCTCAGCAACAGACATTGGCCATCTGGCAAGACTTGGCAACTTGTTCAATTTTTGTAGAAGAATACGTCTGATTAATTACCTTCTCTGCTCATAAAAGGTTTTCCTGAAGAAACGAACAGAACCATGCTGCTCTCTATTTTGTCCCATGGCTTGCGCAGTTCACCGTCTGGTGTGCAGAGTTTTAGCAGGCTGTTGCACATTTAACTGGAAAGTGCAGTTGATAAAATAAAGAAAATATGAAAGTAATCGTTACGTCTGCTGGTGTAGCAACTTAAAATAGAGTCTTTATTGAAGGTCTCCACGTAGCACAAATTAAAAATTATATGTTATATAATGATACAACGGAACACAATTCAGTAAAAGAAATGCTACAATACCTCTTCCCGCAGAGGCTCAGTTGAGGTCCACACTTAAAAATCTTACACAAATGTTTTATAGTTCATGACAGTCTGGGGAAAAAAAAATAAATTAATTAGTAAATAATGTTTTGGTTGTGATCCATACAAGTATGATTAACAAATTATTGAGGATATTCTAGTTACCACTGTAGACAGACACATGTAACATATTTTTAAGACAATAGGAAAAATTTCTTCACCATGAGAGCTGTGAGACACTGGCACAGGTTGCCCAGGAGAGCTGTGGCTGCCCCATTCCTGGAGGTGTCAAGGCCAGGTTGGATGGGGCCTTGGGTAACCTGATCTAGTGGGATGTCCCTGCCCATGGCAGGGGGCTGGAACTGGATGATCTTTAGAGTCCCTTCCAACCCAAACCATTCAATGATTCTATGACTCAGGTCTCAGATCTCAACATTAAATACAGTAATAAGACAGGAAACATCAAAAATTATATTTTGTCCTTGTGCATACACAAAAAACTGACCTTTGCTGCTCCAATTTTGTTGTATTTCAAAACCCTCACACCACAAAGAAAGAGACTAGGATTTTCCTCCAAACATCCTCAAAAGAAATAAACATAAGGAATGCATAAAGATGACAATTGAAAAAGATAGAGTTGGTCAATATATTGGAA
Source organism: Phaenicophaeus curvirostris (assembly GCF_032191515.1). Taxonomy (NCBI): domain Eukaryota; kingdom Metazoa; phylum Chordata; class Aves; order Cuculiformes; family Cuculidae; genus Phaenicophaeus; species Phaenicophaeus curvirostris. The sequence continues at coordinate 8,243,094 of NC_091396.1, forward strand.
AAGATTACAACTTTCTGAATAATTCCCTTGATTTAAATGAGAGGTCCAGAGCTACAGATATTTAGCCTTGTTTCACTTCGTCGGATGTGGCACAATTTGGTGGTTGGGACAATTTTATCTTGTATAAGCAGCCAGCAAAATCATAGCTGCTTTCTAATACAACTTACGGAAACTCACTAGCACTTGAGAACTGTAACTAGACGTGATTTGCCTGGTGGAAAAAGAATGGTGACTGGTTTGTTTTATTTTTCCAATGGGCTGTGTCTTGTAAGCTGCTCTGTCATACAAGACACATCTTTTGACAATCAGATCTCTTTTTTTTTTCCCTCAGGCATAAGTGCCTTGGTCAGGTTTATAAGCATTCAGATAAGCACAATTCTTTTTTGCAGCTGACTGCTAAAACAGACATCTCTGTTCTGGTGATGGCTGTTTAAGTAACAATGAAAAATTTCTTTTGAATTACAACACTGAGTAATATATTTATGTGGCAAAAAAAAAATTAGGGAATGAAATTATTTCAAATTCCTCCCAGGATTTTAAGTTTGGTAAATAAATAAACCAATCCATTTTACATACTTCAATAAAAAACAAGGTACATACACTTAGCTGACTGCATCTTCCTGAGTGATATTTAATTCAGTTGATACAGGAGTTGATTATGCCCAACAGATGGTCCAAATATTGCTTACCTGTAGTTAGGATATGTTATTTTTCATTTGTATTTCATTGCTAGATCTTTACACATCTTATACTGGAGAAAACGGCTATTCCTGTCATAATGCTGAACTGAAAAATTGGAGCTATACTTGTGTGTTTCATATTCAGAATAGAAATACGTATTGTGCACAGTTTATGTTGTACAACATATGCTAAGATAAACTCTTCAGTCTGATCTTGAAGCATTACTTGTTATCTTCAGTCGGGCCCTATTTTATCATGTCAACACCATCAACAAACTACATAACACGTCAACAAGCTACACACTATTAAGGTTATTAGCACCAGTTGTTGTTTTGGTTTTATAATCCATGTAATTTCAATGCAGTTTTGATGAAATTTTTTCGAAAGGCAGAAAGAAAAGATGCTCTCCAGTCCTGCTGCATACATCAAACCTTAAGATCTGATCACATATCCTCTGAATGACCAGGTGCTAAAATATTGACTGCTTATTGATACGCACAAAAATTACTTCCTTAATTATGAGTGCCTCTAAAGTAAATAGTACCTCACTCTTTGCTCTTTTGATATTTTGACAGTTACGTTAAGGAGCTATTAGCACAGAAACCATTAGGCTTATTTTACTGTCCTATAAGTAATTCTTCATGCACGTGTCTGTATGACTATTTTTTATTCTCTGTAAAGGTCATAGTTCTTAACTTCTAATCAGTCAAAATACATTTGTGCCTAAATTGCATGTATATTCCAGTATCTTGTTTAGGCTTTCACAGATATTGTTACATAGCATCTGTTGTATTCATCTGATTCATCTTGTTGAGGTCTTTAAAAACCAAAGTCTTTGATAAAGTTTCTGAATAATGTGAAAAATATTTTATATTGTAGAAGATTCATACCAAGTGTATTGAAATACCTCTGTTTAATGTATATTTGCAGCGAGTTTCATTTTTCCCTGAGTTTTTAGTCCATCCTCCACAGACTTTCACTACCACAGGCTGGATAGGGTTCCTTGTGTGAGGCAATGTAGCTGGTTTAAAGGTTGCTATTCATTTCCCCAAGATGGAAGTAATATCTTACAGGTTATTGAGCTTGAAATACTAAAAAAGTGATGTGCAAGGAGACACTAAAAATTATTCAGAAATAAAGAGCTCTAGTAAATGCAGAGGTATCATTCTCTTCAGACCAAGTAAAAGGAACAAATAATCTATTAATCAGATTTGTATTGGAATTAGTCCAAGTATTCATATGCACAAAAATTTGTTTAGATATTAAAGCAAAACCAGCCTACATAATTTTCTTTCAAGTTTGTGTTTAAATTCTGTCTTCTGTCAATAACAAGCCTTTTACCACTATTCAAATAAATATTTTTGAATAAGAGATTGCTTGGAAATAACCCCATATTTACTTTCTTTATGTTGCCTGTGCTTCCTATCTCATATTATCCTAGGGGAATACCTATTACACAACAACTGTTCTGGTACACAGTGTTAAGTGCAGCTATATTTAACTGTATTTTTTAAACTGCTGGGTTTTTCTAGTCTTCTGGTTTTACCAAGCCCAAGTATTATACTTCATTTGTTAGAATGCAGAATTTAACTTGCTTTGTAATAGTCCATTTCCTCAAAACAGATAATGCTATTTTTCCGACACCTCTTAAGGGTTGCTTTTTGCCAAAAATATGTATGTGTGGAGCTTCATATGGCACAAAGTCTTCTCTAGGTCAAGAAATGTACGTGCCCGAACGCTGAAATGCATATACAAATTTGGATTGCAAAAATACTTATAATACCTTATAATAAAAAATCCTGAATACATAAATAGTGCACTGCAGAATGCTTAATAATAACAATCTTGTAGCTTTCTCTTTCTGAATATTGTGGCATCTAGATCAGTCAAAAATTTATTCCTCACTAGATAAAAACCTTTGCCTTTTTTTTCCAAATGTTTCATAAAATACATACAGTATTACCACAGCTCATATTTCTTATAATGACTACATTAATAGATTGATGTGGATCTATAGTAGTATATTCAGAGCTATTATGGAAAATATTTTTTAAAAAGAATAGTCATGAATTATGGAGATTCAACGACAGACAAATAATGAAAGTAAGTATTCTAAAGAGGTTCTAGAAATAATGCAGATTTACAAAATCCTTACAAAGTGAAGGGGAAAAAAATAGTGCATTTACTTTACATACTTCTATTACACCTATTTTTCCAGCATTACACAGTACAGCAGTGAAGATGGTATGCTAACTTATGAATACGTACCCACTGCTTAAAGCTCTTAGCCTTACAAATAAAAAGTACCAGAAAATTGGCTTAATTACCTGTGGAAATAGGGCTTATGCAAGAGCAATAAGTCTGTCTGTCTGTTGGTGCTTTCCGTAACATCTTCCAGATGTGATGGCTAATTCCAGTCCAACCTGACAGACAAATGAAGGACTTACCTTCCTGAAAATTATACATAAAATGGATGTAGCGTAGGTGAGACAGACTCAGGTTTTCTCCTGGGGAAAGGCAGTCATTACTTATTGCTCTTCCATTCCCAGAGGCAGCCACACACTCATGGGCTGGCCATTTAATACTATGACAGTTGGGACCCCACCTTTTCATCCTGTACTTTACAGCAGATAAAGGATACACAGCAGATACACACCCTTTGGCCAAAAAGAAGTTGTCCATGGGAAACTCAGACTCCCGATAACTTTCTGAGGATATATGAAAACAAATACTCAGCTATGATGTTTAGTCTGCTTGAAGTCATTAAGGATAATGGTGATTTTATTTTCACTCTTTTCATTCTTGTTTTTCTTGTGCTTTCATAGAAAATGTGAGAAAGTTTATAACATGTTAGAATAAAGAATTTATTCTGATCTAACTACTTTCCTTAAAACTACCTACGCTCTATTTCATCCATTTGCTCATATTGGATGTTAAATCACAGTTTAAATAAATGATTGAGTTATAATAGTTACATAGTTACTTTTTTGGGTTCACAAAAGGCAGGTCTTGCCAAACTAACGTGATCACCGTCTGTGACAAAGTGACTCGGCTGCTGGATGAGGGAAAGGCTGTGGATGTGGTCTTCTGGAATTCAGTAAAGCCTTTGACACAGTTTCTCACAGCATTCTGCTTCGGAAACTGTCAGCCTCTGGCCTGGACAGGCGCACACTCTCCTGGGTGGAAAACTGGTTGGCTGGCCGGGCCCAGAGAGTGGTGGGAAATGGTGTGAAATCCAGCTGGAGGCCAGTGACAAGTGGAGTTCCCCAAGGCTCAGTGCTGGGTCCAGCCCTGTTCAATGTCTTTATCAATGACCTGGATGAAGGCATTGAGTGCACCCTTAGCAAGTTTGCAGACGACACTAAGCTGGGTGGAAGAGTCGATCTGCTGGAGGGTAGGGAGGTTCTGCAAAGGGATCTGAACAGGCTGGACCACTGGGCTGAGTCCGATGGCATGAGGTTTAACAAGACCAAATGCCGGGTCCTGCACTTGGGGCACAACAACCCTGTGCAGTGCTACAGACTAGGGGAAGTCTGCCTAGAAAGCTGCCTGGAGGAGAGGGACCTGCGGGTGTTGGTTGCCAGCTGACTGAACATGAGCCAGAAGTGTGCCCAGGTGGCCAAGAAGGCCAATGGCATCTTGGCTTGTATCAGAAACGGTGTGACCAGCAGGTCCAGGGAGGTTATTCTCCCGCTGTACTCGGCACTGGTGAGACCGCTCCATGAGTACTGTGTTCAGTTCTGGGCCCCTCACCACAAGAAGGATGTTGAGGCTCTGGAGAGAGTCCAGAGAAGAGCAACAAAGCTGGTGAGGGGGCTGAGGAACGGCTGAGAGAGCTGGGGTTGTTTAGCCTGGAGAAGAGGAGGCTGAGGGGAGACCTCATTGCTCTCTGCAACTACCTGAAAGGAGGTTGTGGAGAGGAGGGTGCTGGCCTCTTCTCCCAAGTGACAGGGGACAGGACAAGAGGGAATGGCCTCAAGCTCCGCCAGGGGAGATTTAGGCTGGACATTAGGAAAAAATTCTTTACAGCAAGGGTCATTGGGCACCGGAACAGGCTGCCCAGGGAGGTGGTTGATTCACCTTCCCTGGAGGTGTTTAAGGCACGGGTGGACGAGGTGCTAAGGGGCATGGTTTAGTGTTTGATAGGAATGGTTGGGCTCAGTGATCCGGTGGGTCTCTTCCAACCTGGTTATTATATGATTATAGAAGAAGATGATGATGGTAATATTAATAATAATAACAAACAATAATACCACAAGGGTAGATGGCAACACTTAGGAATGGTCCATAATGAAAAAATAATGAAATGCGGAAATTGTTGCCCTCTCTCTCTCTGCATTTTTAAAAAAAGTCTTTGTACGTACTAGAACTAAGCTGTATATGGAAACGGAAATGCAAATGTCACTAAATCTGAACCAGTATTGCTGGAAGATAAAGGAGATGTGCCATTGAAATTCTATAGAATTAGAGAAGAAAATTTAGGTAAACCAGCTCTGTGAGATCTTTACTGAAACCTATTCAAACTAAACTAAAAATACAAAAAAAGCAAACTTTTGTACTCAGTGTAGTGAAAGCATCATTTTCTCTCCAGGGTTTTATAATTGTTTATTTAATTACAGGAAGGAAAAAAATTACTACAACTCTTGGTAGAAAAAGAGAGAAAACTTTCTAGAAAAAAAAGGTTGGGCTTTTTTATTTGAAGATTAGGACTAGAATATAAGACTGCATTTGATATATGCCTTCAGTAATGCTTTCTGAAACAACCAGGGGCCTTGAGAATGGATTTTTTAAGGGTCATGAATCTTAGTTTTTTTCTTAGATGAAGATGGTCTTTGATGAATCAGAAATTACTTTGTGAAAGACTAGGAAATTCCAGAAATTATTAAACCTTCCTAGGAAACCGCTAAAAACCAGACAACAGTGAGGATCTTAAACAAAGGAAGAAACAGTATGTATGCTCTCCATACATCTGTTCAGCCATTTTGTTCTTCATCTCTCTGGAGGGTGTAAGGATGATGGGTTTCTCTGAGACACATGAACCTGAATTATTGTGAAATATCCTATGAAAAGAATCTATGTACTTACCTCCCCCAAATCACTTTGTTGTGCACGCATTTTGGTTATTCTGGTTATTATTTTTGCAAGAAAAGCAGGAAAAAGAAAAATATAAAACATCGGCATTACATTTGCTGTTCTACCACTAAGAGCTCACAGTCACACACGTACCATACTTCTTTTTTTTACCTCATGTAAAGGATAGCATTTCAGCAACACTTTCCTAAACTCCAGCATGTACATTCTGAGTAAGGGAGCAGGGATGTAATTTGGGAACAGGTCTGTTCTGGCACAAAACATGGATTTCATTAGGGGAAGACGGTGTGGAATAACAGCACACCTATGACTTACACAGTGTATTTTCTGCATTGTGTGTTCCAAAAAGGATATTTGTGTCTTTTATAGAGTATAAGAATCTATTATTAGTAGCCAAATCCTTTAATTTCTGTGTTCTTTAGATTTTGAAGATCCCATGGATTTCAGTGGGATCAAATTTCATTTCTGATGTATATAGCAACCTTATTTCATACAATACAGGGATTTTGTCCATTAACAGTAACAGCAAATTGCTAATTCTAATATCTTACTACTCTTTTAGATTAGAGATGGAAGCATAATGCGCAGTAACTCCCAAATGATTTTATATTTTTTTTTACAGAACATTTAATACTATAATGGCAGGTAAATGCTTTAAAACCTTGGCTTTAACAACAGGAAGGTTAAAAGACTCAGATTTATTCATGTGCTGCTTTTCAGTGACAGCCATGGTTATTTATGGTATGTAGATGGCAGCTTTTAAATCTATAAATTTATTTTGGCATTATGATTAAAGGCTACATTTTGGCTAAAAGTGTATGGCATGGAATGGCATGTCTGAGTACAAAAGCATCAAATACCATAATATTTCATACTTTCCTGTGTTAATGAAACTTTGAAAAATTAACAAACAGAAGTGGATTAGAAGGTATAATTTCCCAGTCATTTGACTAGAGCTAATTTTCAGATTCTCAGATCTGAACCATAATGTTTTTACTTTAACAATTTATACAGTTATATTCTCATATAAACAATTAAACAGAATATTTAAAACAAATGTGAGAGATCAGGAGTTAATTGTCTAAAGCCATCTTTTTCTGTCACTGTGTTTCTCACAAAGAAAAATGAAAAATACTTAACTACAGAAATTAGTAGATCCAAACAGGTAACCAGCATGATCATCCAAATTCACATTGCATACAGTCATAAGAAAAATGTGGGCTCTTCTCTTTAGCACACAAATTCCAGGATTAGGTCAATTGCGGAATTTGTATTCTTAAAACATTGTTTTAATAGCTCTGGTAGGATGCTTTAAGAGAAAATCCTAGATAAGTCAGCGTGCCCTCATCTTAAACTTATATTCTTTGTGCTATAACAAGGTGTATGAAGAACAGATAATCTTTCAAGTAACCAAGTCAAAACCATCAATGCTAATGGAATGAATTTCAGCTGAAGTTTCAAGGAACATCAATATAGGAATTTTCGTCTAATTGAGAAATTAATTTTTAAACTACCTATAATTCAAAATTTAGTAATACACAATATTGAGGGGTCTTAAAAGTTCTCTTAGGAAGTGACAAAATCTGCATTTGAAACAAGCAAAAGATTTTTCATTGCTACCAAAAATGTGGAATAATATACTACATGTGTTTTTATCATCAGTGGGATCTGTCTCTCATTAATATACAGAATAGCATATAAAAACACTCAAAGCATGCCAGATGCTAAATTCACAATTTGAAAATTTGACTGCTGTTTTTGTTTGAAGTAGTAGAGAATAGGGTTTATGTTCATTTTATATTGTATATCAATGCCAGAAAAGTTTTGAACATTGTGAAATTTAGAATTTTTTTTTTCAGTTTGTAAAATTATTTGCTTCCTCAGTGTGTTTGGTTTTCCCTTTCTAGATTTTCCTCTTCTGTGCATTTATTTTTGTTACAGTGAATCACAATTCTTTCCAACATCATAATTTTGCAAAAGATATATCTGTTTTATCTTCTTTCCAGCTATTAATTCTCAAGCAGCATGCTAGCATTTATGCCAGTCATTAAAGTTATCTGAAGTGTATTCATTTTTAGCCCATTGATTCAGTTTTGCTAGCAAAAGCATAAAAAAGAAATGACACTGCCAGTTTTTGAAGAAAGAATGATGTCAGGAATCCCTACTGTTACTAGTTATAGCTACAGAGTGATAACTACCATGCAATCTTCCCTTTATTATCACCTTTCATTGAACTTTACCATTTTTATGATCGAGATAAATAGTGTTGATTATCTGAGGATGAGAATACAGCTGCAATAAGGTAAAGGCTGCCTAAAGATGGAGAAAGGAGGAATGAATATTGGTTAAGAACTGGAAAAAGAAATGAAGAAAAGAGGAAAAAAATATCATTGAGGTAGGCATGGATGTAATTACTATGAAGCAGAAATTGCTTAGTGGGCTGAAAAATAACTTTTGGAGGGGATGTTCAGAGTTACAGGAGGAATTCAGGTGTGCCACTCTCACTGCACTTTAACAGAAATCTTGGGTAATATCAAGATATTTGTTTTAGTGCATAGAAAAGGGATTGAAGATAGAAGGCACTGAAAACCAAGGAAGACACCCACAAGCCAAGAAATTACATGCTTTTCACTGCATACTTCAGTTTCTAGTCTTTGATTTAATTCAGTTTATAAGATTTACAGTGAATATTTTTAATACATCCCTACAATTAGACCTCGATGCATGCATGGAAGTAATCTCCCAGTCAACTTTTCTCAGTCCTGAAGCAATATCTAACCTCCAGGTCAAACCTAGCAGGTTCTAGTTATGTGCATCTGAGCATGCTTATCGTAAGTGGACAGCAGAGTAGAGTACAAGAGAAATCATCCACACAACTTTTATTCAAAAACTGGATAGGTGGTTTGCACCTTCTACTTTTACATTGCAGCTTAGCTGTTAAAACACTCATGGAGAGCCTGATTCTGTTTGTCCTATTCTTAGAAGCCTTTCATAATACAAACTACAACCCAGTAGACCAGAAATCTCATAAACTTCTGTGAAAACAGGTTGTTCCACATTTAAAACTAGTGAGGGCAAAGAGACACCCCCCTCCCACCAAAAGACTATTCTCCTACTGTATAGTAGTTATGTATTTAGCAAGGATGGAAAAACTTCATTTCTGATGTCTCCTCTCAAACGCTGTCTATCCACATTGCCTTACTAGTAATTAAATAATTAACTCTCATAGTGTACAAAGGAGAGAGCAAGTTGTTGAATTTGGAGCCACCTGCTTGTGTTATCCAATTCATGGCATTTATTACATGACTTCAACTTTAACACTTCCAATCAGCTTGTTGTGAATAACAGAGGATGTTTATATATGGCATTACCCATCTGGCAAACAGTAGTACTTGCTCTGGATCTTGTGTTGGAAGCTATTTATGCCCTTCTAATTCTCACAGAAATAAGCAGAATGTAGGTATGAGTAAACAGATTTTACCAAGTTTAAATCAATACGTATTTTAATTATTGGAGATAAATCCAAATGTAGGGCAGGAAATAAACCAAATCATAGAAAAGTTTGTGTTAGAAGGGACCTTAAAGATCGTCCAGTTCCAACCCCCTGCCATGGGCAGGGATATCCCCACTAGATCAGGCTGCCCAAGGCCCATCTAGCCTGGCCTTGAACACGAAAAAATAACATTTTGGGATGGCTGTAAATTCTGAAGTGATCTGAATTCACATGACTGATATCTATCAAAGAATTAATAACATTTAAAATTATAATTGTTAATTTGACATGAAATTCCATTAAATTTTTAGTGTTTGTTTAATCTATGAACTAATCCTAAATCTTTATTTCTTTTGTCATACTCTCTTCATTGACTAGTATGTAAAATGAATCCATGATCCAAGTAGCCTTTTTTCCTTCTAATTTTTTAAAGGTATTAAGAACAGTCAATCTTTACATACTCGTTATTGCTTACTTGACATATCTATGTGTAACAGTAATATAATAAAAATACTTTACAAGTCCAAAATATATATCCTCTTGTATGCAATACTTATCAGACTACTGAAAAGTTATTAATTGATATTTACTTAATATAACCTTTTCACCAAATCTGAATTTCAATAGCATTTAATTAACCTGCGCAATGACTGCAGTTGTGTACACAGATTAAAAATTTGTAAAAGCAATGGTCAGTTAGGCAGCAACTCATATAATTTGTACATATAATGACATTAATTATACTCTCAAATTAGGCACGTCATTCCTCTGGATGGTGTAGAATTCTGGTGTTATAACTGTATTCCCTTCAACTTTTCATGAGCATTCAGAAGTAATAGCTATATACTGTACAATTCATTCCCAGTCTAAGAGCTAGTTTTCAAGGTAAGATTAAGCTAAAAAGAGCCCATTGAGATACAAAAAATAAACAGCATGTTTATTCAATGTTAATATTTTTTTCTAATAATGTTAATTTTTCTGTAAGAAAGTGAAAATCAAGTCAAAGGACTTCTAAACATAGTTTTAAGCATTTCTTCGGAAAGGGTCTTCTTTTAGGTCCATAACAAAATTCTTTATCTGTATGAAAAACAATCTATATGCAGTTTCACACATACACAAAAAGAGTTATCTGAGACTTTTAAAGTTTTTCTTTTTCCTGCAGTGCCCAGTCATTCCTTCAGCAATGTTGTGGATTTTAGCTCTTTCTTTATACTCTTTTCCTATGACACTATTATGGGTAATTATTGAAAAGAAGTTAAATTCTGCAGTTTTATCACCTTGTAGACACTCATAACTGGATGTTCTAATGCTTTCCTTACTCAATTCAAATCTGTTTCTATATTTAATGAACGGAGAGAAGCACAAATGCTTGACATGGATGCTACTGTAATTAGCACTGCTGTAGCTGACATACTGATATTCCAGCATCCATATATTCTGTTAAAAAGTATGGTTCTCAAATGGATATGCAGATGGACAGTTCTGAATTGGTCTATAGTGAGTTTCCTCTTAAGAGATTAGTTTTAAATCCATGAAATTGGTGTTAATGATGAGGAATCAGGAGACGGACTTTATGGATGAGAGTCATAGAATCATTTTGATTGGAAAAGACCTTTAAGATCATCAGGTCCAATCCTTAAACTAACACTGCCAAGTCCAGCACTAAACCATGTCCCTAAGCATCACATCTACGCATATTTTAAACACTTCCAGTGATGGTGACTCAACCACTTCCCTGGGCAGCCTGTTCCAAAGCTTGACAACCCCTTCAGTGAAGAGATTTTTCCTGATATCCAATCTAAACTTCCCCTGGAACAAGTTGAGGCCAATTTCTCTCCTTCTATCACTTGTTACTTGGGAAAAGGGACCAGCACTCACCTTGCTACAACCTCCTTTCAGGTAGTTGCAAACAATCATAAGGTCTCCCCTCAGACTCCTTTTCTCTATGCTAAACAATCCCAGTTCCCTCAGCTGCTCCTCATAACACTTGTTCTCCAGCCACTCCACCAGCTTCATTGCCCTTCTCTGGACACACTCCAGTACTTCAATATCTTTCTTGTCTGTCACATCTGGCTATGAAGAAATAGCTCAATTACTGTGAGGCACCTTTGCAGTAGCTGTCCTTTCCTGGACAGTCCTATAACTTTACTAATGTTTACAGAATAAACTTGCAGACTTTTCTCCTGACCAAACCAAGTAAACACACCCTTGATGGCAGGTAAGCCCTCCATAAGCATGGTTCGTTCAAGTTAGTTCTCTAAACTGTCTGAATGGTTTCACAGCTTGGGCTTCTTTACATCCTGAGAGCAATGATACAATAAGCTCTTTAATACAGATTGTGTGTTTCTCCTTAGTGAGCTTATTAGCAATGATGCAAGTATATAAGTTGGTAAGAAAGTTTTAAAGAGCATGTATAAGAATGTGGAAAAATAGACAAGGAACAAGTAGGTAGCAGCAGTGACAGGACATTACAGTTTATTTTGGGGATTATTACCTACCAAAGGGAATGCTTCAGCTGATACAAACCACCCATTTTGATAGTCAACTCCATTTCTAGAGAAATTGCTGCTTTCTGGTTCATAGCTGTAGAAGTCTATTCTGAGGCAGCCTGTGAGAATGTTTCAGTCCACAAAGAGAACAGTTCTTGTAGAAGATGCAAGGTATTTCAGTTTCCAAATTGTTCCTAAAACATTTTAGTCATCTACACACCTTTGTCAAGCTGCATGTAGACCTATAAAAGGGAAATAATTTCCTTTATACTATCTTAGATTTTTACAGTAAAATGGAGCTGATTGTTTTGGAATTACTTGATTTATATCAGAAAGAAAGTTCATATTCATGCTGGGTAATAGAAGCCCCAGAAAAGAAGGGTTGGGTCAAATGGCAGCCCAATACATGACAGATAAAATTTGGTATTCTTTCTGGTATCCTTTTCTCTGCTCCTGTTTCTCAGCATGATTTTCTCTCAGCCATCCAATTTTATGGTCTGTTTTCAAAGTATTTGTTTACTGGACATAATTGTCTGAGTGCAGGATAATAAAGCATATACAATGAAGCAAAACAAGCCTGTTCCAAATATTGAGGCATACAAAGGAGAGCTATTAAAGATCTGTTGTAACCGATAATGTTTGTGCTCAGTGGAGGGCTAAAAGCAAAGGGGAGAATAAAAGTGAGCCTTCCCATTGGATTTAATGAGTAAATGAATTTCAACATCCCTGAAAACTGCTGGAGTATGCAATGATCTCAATTTTTCTGAACTGGGAGGAGATGAGTGAGATGAACATTGCTCACTTTGATTGTAATGCATGAATTCTGAAACTATTTTAATACAAAAACAAGGAACAAATCTTACAAATGTTTTGCAATATGAGTTATTCTATATGAAAGAAATGGAAAGAAGATTCAAATGTGTCTCTGTCCACATATGGAAGAATTCCTTAGATCAGTAAGCAGTAGATTTAACCACTGCAAGAACTGCAATGAAGTAGCTATGGAAAAGCAAAAGCACATATCACATAACTGAAAAGCAAAGACTTCTCTAGTAGTCAGTCTTTACCTTATGACACATTACTTACTGATAAACTAAAACTGAGAAAAGTGATTTTTACTGTATACAATCAAAACTAGAAAATGCAGAATGTTTTTATCAGTCAAGTAAGAGCATATAATTATTTATGTATTTTGCAAAAGAACTAGTAATTGGAATTCCACTGTTGCTATAACAAACAGAAATTGGTTTAAAAATAATAATAAAAAAAATTAAACTCATATGAAGTATGCTTATTTCAAAGACTACAGCTGGGACAAGAATACATACATAAGAATATATCATAGAAGACTGTCTTTGCTTGAAGAAATCGACCCATCTTACCTGATGGACAGCAGTACACTCCTGAATTTTTACTTCAGTCCTTTCATACACGGGTGGTGTTCTGAGCACTGATATTACTGACAATAAGTCAGTCATCCAGTAACATTTCCTAACAAAAAAACGCCAGTAATTCTGTGTTAAAATATATATTTTTTTCTGGTGATGTGGTAGATTGCACTTTTATTCTCAAGTAGTTTTTATAGCTGAAGAGCTTGAACGGTGCCTTAATACAGTTTACTGTTATGCAAAGTGGCAATAAAAAGGTTATCTGCACATATAGTACTTTTATTTGACAATATTGTGGTCCTAAGATCATTCCTCACATTGGGAGAGCATTAAAGCAAACAGCCCACTATTGAATGACTATGATATATACACTGTATGGGAAAAATGATCCTTGAGATCAGTCTGGAAAGCAATTCATCATTACATCATCACATTATCTTTCTTCAAATTCATTTGCAAGATTCTTTGCAGGAAATAGTGGCTAATAAAGTAAGGAAATGACAGAAGAATACTAAGGTGCTATTAAAGAATTAAATCCAATCTTTTTCTCACAAAATGAAGGACAGCTGGACAACCATCTATAAAGTTGCATTTATCTTCTAAGAAATAATAAAAAGAGTTTGAGTTCATAACACTGAGTCTTAAAACACAAGCCAACATGACACTTTCTACTGTCATTCCCTTTCCACAGCCAGTGGTACTGCTGTCATCTGGTGACTTTACCACTAATGTAACCTTCATCATAACATCCAGGTCAGAATTTGACACTCACCAGAAAGGGCATGCAAAGAAATGGTTTATAAAGTGCTGATCTCAGAACTCAAACTGCTGGCTTGCACTTTCTTAAATCCTGCAGAGTACTTTGGTTGATGTCTGAATAAACAGCTAAATTTCATGTTGATAAAAAGTTCTGTGATCTTCAAATATTGAGTGTTATCTAGAAACACTAGTGTTCAGTCAGGTTTCTGACTTCCTTATGAGAACTAAACTAGCAAAGTAAATATAATGTATAGTTGTGGTCAAGAAGATAGAATAGAAAGGCTGGATTTCAACAGAAAAAAAAAACAAAACAAAAAAGCAGAGGAAATGGAACTGAATGGTAAAATTTTCCAAATAAAGTATAAAGATAACATTGCCTTGTGATATTTAGTAGTTCATCTTCAAATAATTCTTCATTCTCGTCTTTTGAGGATACATCTTTATCATTAAATTCACCAACACTTTCTTGTCAGGACCATTTGTATTTTAAAAAGCAAGAATCTGCTTTATAATTTGACTTTGTATGTAAATTGCTTAAAAAAAAGTGAAAGAAAAGGTATATCCATATCTTACGTAAAGTGGTGAAACATATATTCTACTGTGAATAGCAAAAGGCTTGTTCTCTGTAGTTGATTGGGATTTCCTCTCAGGATTAAATTTTATATCTGTGTGTATATGTGTTTTTTTCTCCAGTACTAGCATGTTAATGCATGGATACTCCTTTCTAGGAACTAGAACCCAACACAGTTGCTGGTGTGGCAGGAAGTTGGCTGTGGACTAGTAGTCCCGCTTATGATTTGCTATCCTCTCTACGTTAGCTAAAAGGCTGATCTCCCAATTGCTCTGCTTTATGGGCAAGCCAGCAGAAATTATGGCAATTCACAAGTACCCACCAGTGAATATCCAAGGGAGTCATGGTCTCATAGCTCGCCATGTACTTCTCTGCTCACTCCAAGGGCTTGGCAGCCGGTGCAAGGTCTTTCATTTTGCTAAGAGCTACCTCCTCACAGTCACGTGCAAAGGTCAAGTACATGTGCAGTTGCCGCACAAGAAATTTATGGAGTCTTTTTCAGCAAGTAGAAAATTAGCCCCTTCACCTTTCGCAGACCTATGTGCTGCATCTTTTCTAAACAGGTAAAATCCCCTGTATTGTATTAACAATGTTCCTTGGGGAGCATCTTTTTCCTGGTACTCTTTCACATCATACCAAATTCTGGGCTCAAAGGCCACACAGTAATTAAACTCAGAGATTGACCTTAGCAGGGAAAGGCTTTAGGATGTTTTTATATTTAAATTCTGGATATGTAAGAGAGGCTTTTTTACAGAGTAAACTATTTCCAAAATTAACATTTATCCATAAGTGACACGTGCACCGTGTTTCTGAAAAACTATTTTTATTCTGGATATCAATAACTGTCAATATAAGATTTATAATTGTTTTAGAGAGATATTGACTTTAACTCTGCTAACACATAAGAAATTATCGCCATCTGTTGCTCCATGCAGAAAGTGCAGCTATTTTCTCCAGTTACTGCGTACCTCTGCTGTTTTAAGAATTAAGTTGTTCTCAGAAAAAAGCTAGGCTGTTCCTGTTTCACACTAGAATGGCTTAATGAATTTCAATGAACTTACATGATAAAATGTTGAAAAAAACATAATGCTTTTATTTTTCCATAATGGGGTTGGTTAAGAATGTATGGGATTTATGTCATTGAGCAACTTTAACTGTTGGGCTGGCTAACTGCCAGGTTGCTGAGAAAAAAAAAAAAAACAGTGCAATTAGTGCTGTCACTGTTACTTAAAAATCCTTGACTCTTACCTTGGTGCTATAGTGAAACAAAAGGCCTGAGGTGGCTGTTGTGGAGGCAGCTTAGAATTTGCTATGCAGAAGAACCTGGGAAGAACAATAGGGTTACAATTTAATCCTTTGATGGCCAAGAAAACAAACAAAAGAACAATTTCCACACAAAACAAAAATCCTTAAACTCTATATAAGATGTATGCTGTCTACAGTCTTCCTTCTTATAGTTTATAGGAAAGTCTAGCTCCTTGCACTTCTACAACTAGCTAAGGATACAAAAGATGCACACAGTTGTCATTAGATACTCTTTTGTTACCACTGTAAAGCTACAAAGAATTGCTCGAGTATTGACTAGCAAAATTACAGCATCATTCTATGTGTACTTACAAGTGAGATCTGAATTTATTTCATCTACCTCTCAAGTATTTTTCTTACCTTTTCTCTTACTCATGTTATGAGAGTTACAAATATGTCCAGAAGAATAACACTTTTACATCGTTTGCTGTGCATAGCTTTCCACTATGATCTTGCACACAGTTTTGTTAAGAGGCGGGAGAACATCTGTAAAATAAATGCTAACTTTACAGCCAGGATAAATAAGAAACAGACATGTACAGTCAGATAGCACATTTGTACTGTAGCCGAGTGGAATTCAGGCTTCTGGCTTTCTGCTTTAATCAGTTTATGTATGGGTTTCCTCAAAATATATGAGAGTGTTGATCTTTCATAAGCCTTAAAAATTCCTTTTAGTAATTATTTTTCTATCTTAGATCATGTGATATGAAACCAAGACTTTCTTATTCATAAGCTGAATTTTACCGCTTTCTTCTGAAGACTTATTTTTGTATTGTACTGAAGGTCACGTCCTTTGAGTTAAAATGTGAGAATTTATTTTTCTTCAGTTTATCAGTACAATTGCATCATTTATTTGCCATTTTGTCACCCCTGAATGTAACTATTTATTGTCTTAGAAGTGACTTGCGAAGAATATTACTACCTACTTATTATTTTAACATCGCTACTAACTATGACTTAACTCTTCATTTCCCAACATCTTGCAGGGGTTTAGCCTGATAATTAATCAGCACTTTCCCACAAAAAGGGAACTCAGTCAGATCCAGAGAATAATGCAAACACCTAAACAAAATTCAGTGACATATGTTAATAAATTAATCTTGAAAACCTTCACACAAGTTAAACGTAGAAAAGCCAAAAGACAATAATTATGTCCTTTTTCTTATGTTACCACTCAAGGTTGTTGCTGCAAGAATGCAAACAGAGCATTGTACCCACCAGGAGATTTCTGGTATGACACAGTTTAGCAATAATATTTCTGTTTTTTTCAAACACTTGCTTCTACCCCCTCAACGCTGCTGAGGCTGCCAGGTAAATTGTTTCAGGAAAATGACCCAAACAAAAATATGTAAATACACAAAACAAAAAAACCCATGCACACATGTTAAAAAAAAACAAAACAAAACAACAAACCATCTTATGACTGAATTCTCTAGTTTAGAGAAAAGTCTTACAAACAGTAGCACTTTTAAAAATGATCACAAAAGTGGCTGATGACAGAGCAATAGAGGGACTTGTATGTATCCTTATGCATTAATTCTGCCCATATTCTGTGAAACATGACATGAAACATTCTGTCCTTTGACAGGTAGGTAGATCCACTGACTGAAACAAATATTAAAGCAGCACAAGAGATAAGGAGGACTATTTTAAGTAGCCTTACAGAACATAAAATTCAACAACTTAACAAAGAAAACAACAACAAAGTTAAATGAATCCAGAATCTGTTGAAGTCACAGGTGCAGAAGCTGGAACTTCATTAATGTTCCATGCAAGATGATCTGAATTATTCTAAGAGCACCATATTTGCATTTTAGATATAGCAGAATGAACTAATTATGAAATGTATGCGTCAAAGATTTCAATTTCAGGCTTGACTTTACTTTGGAGATTAATTTTTTACTTTATCATTTTTGCAGGCAGTCCAGTGGACGGCCTTATCTGAATGTTACTCATTGTTCAGTGATGTATGAAGTGTATTTAATCAATGTGAAGAAAGTAATATTAAACTATTATCAGATGCATCGCATGTTCTAAAAAAACTCAAAAGGAAGGTCAAAAGGTAACGTCTCTGCTAACAATATGAGAAACAATGTGTTCAATTTATTCTTTACATCCAAGACATTCATGGCATATACATTATCCTTTTCCAAATAAAGTTGCAATGTAAAATGTGATCTTTTATCCTCTTGATTAAAAATATCATAAGTATATATATAGTGGATCAAATAAGGTTTCAACATATTGTTGAAAGATATTTAAATAAATGTTTAAGAGTTGACATGCATTTCAAATGGCTGGCTGCAAAAACCTTTGACAGGACAGCCCTCATGGTCATCATTAAAACATTTGTCAGTGTGTTAATTATTACAGAATAAGGTAATTTCCAGCTAGGGCAATTATCTCAATAAATCACAGGTTTCTGCAAGTACTGTGAACCCCTCTTTATTAAGAGACAAACCTGATCTTAATAAAACCATAACTTGAGCCTCTATTTTATGCTTTTTGATCTTTTCATGGCCACCAACAATGACAAACATGCCGTCTTAGTTTTGACCAAGACAGACAGACATTAAAAAATTGTCTAAAAGCTGTGAATTAAAAAAACATTCTTTTCTGAGACAGCAGGTCCAACCTCATTGTCTAGCGTTGCTCCATATGAAGTGCACATGGGATTTCAGTCCTAGTCCATCCAACTAATAGCCACCTTCTAAGAGCATTTTCACAGCTGTTGCCACAAGTTAAAATGTTGTGGATGTTAAACAAGAACTCTCTCAACACCACCACAGACTTAACTTCAGTGGGTTAGTTTCGCATGGATGGCATGCCATGCCAGCCAGAAAAGTAACTGCCCAAAGGAATGAGAACTATGCTAACAGGCAACACTTTCTGACAAACTTGAACTGGAAATATTTATTTTCTATATCCACTGCCTCTCATGCATGGATCATATAAATAGCAATGAAATAAGAATTATTAAAAAAAAAATACAATCCTCCAATATGTCCCATATGGCTTGCTTGCACTTCAATGTCAAGTAAGGCATCAGCTCTAGCTCAGAAGTCAAAAATGTAAGTAAATGCCCCATTATTGGTGACTTTATCTGACTCACTGGTGAACATGGATGAAATAAATAGTGGGGAAAAAGTTTCTCTGAAAAGCTAAATACTCAATATCACGATGTTATGGAAACAGCAGTCACTGAAAACTTGGTGTTTCAGCGTTAGAAGTCAATGAAGAAATACCTAAATCTTCATTGTATTTCTTGTGATGCATCAAAACCACAATTTTT
Source organism: Phaenicophaeus curvirostris (assembly GCF_032191515.1). Lineage (NCBI taxonomy): Eukaryota > Metazoa > Chordata > Aves > Cuculiformes > Cuculidae > Phaenicophaeus > Phaenicophaeus curvirostris. The sequence continues at coordinate 8,262,163 of NC_091396.1, forward strand.
TTTTCATTTATTCTTTTTCAAATAGCAATTTTTCATGATATGTTTGCACAGCAAATTAAACTTTCTCTGCTTTATTGGATTTAGTGTAAACTAAACAAACTAACATGTATGATATTTCCTCTTGTGCTGCAATTACTACATTAAATTCTCCATTTGGAAGGATGGCAACATGCACGTTACCTTGTTCCTCAAGGGGTTCTCCACCTTGGAAGATGTTCATCGCAAGGTTAGCTGTCACCTCATGAGTCTCCCCTCACAGTTATCTGAAAAAATACAGTTAAGACTTTTATAATTATAATATTACAACTGAGGATAATTATTAAGTGGTTACAGTAAAATTTCTTCCATTCTTTCATCAGATATATTATGAAACTACCGATGGGCAAGTCAAAAGTCTGGATTCTGAATCTTGAGTTCTGCATTATGTGCTGAAGGAAACGTTCAGACACAGGTTCCACAAACAGTTCAAAAACGTAACCTGAACTGTAACAACACCCTGAGTGTGCAGCTGATCATGAGCACTTGAATTTGCTTGTGAGAACACACATTACACTTTGATCTAAGTCTACTGCTTGAGCTGCAATTTTTGAGATTCACTTTAAATACCTTCTTGATGTTATGGACCATTGAGATGCAAAAATAGATAACATTATAATACATGTTATCATGTTAAATAGTAAATGTTAAAGTAATTGTTAAATAGTAACTTGTATAGTAAAGAAAATGATCAGTGGGAATATATTATCAACTAAGTAAAACTAATAGCAATGTAATAATATTATAATGTACTGCAACTACAGTACCTGTTTAAAAGAGGCCTCTGTTTCTTAGATACACAAATATAGAACATTCAGAAATTTTGTGGAAGCATACTCAGTTTCATGTATGTGCTTAAATTTGTATTTGACTTAATAAAATGTTCTGCCAGAGTTGTCTTATATCGTCTGTCCACTTACAGACAGATTCAGTATACTGAACTTTCACTTTAGATTCTTCTCTTATATAGATCTTAGGTTCATAAAAGTTCACTAAATGTTAGATGTACCTCAGTTACTCATCCTGGATCACCTTGAAATCCCTGGAATCAAAGCGGAACTTAATGTATACTTTTCTTTGAGATGTATGTGTTTTATTAATAGAAAGGTTTCCTTATCTTCCACGTGTTTCTGTGAAATTCTACAGGCTCTAAGCGTCTTACTTGAAATACAATTTAGATGTGTAAGAGTTGCAGTTAAATCCTCAGAAATTATAGGATCTCCAAATCAGAATGTGATTTATCTGTGACATCAGACATTTAAAATTTTTAAAGAAAGTATTACAAAGACATAGAGGAATACACAGAGTGATAATCAAATTATCATGGTAATTTAACATCACCTCATGTTTTAAAATAAAAGATAATCTGAAGTAAAGGATCTTAAAGAAACATCAACTAAAACACTTTCTGATAGTGGATATCAAAGAAAACCTCAAGAAGATCTCATACGCTTGCTATGACATTTACATGTGGTGAACGGGTCAAGGGATGTTCACGAAGCCTTGTAAAAGAACATTGCAATGGTGCAGATCAAACGGAACAGCTGAAAGACGCAGCACTACTGGGAAGCAGCTAGGGCTTTTGAGCAATTTAGTTACAAAAAAGAAATGAATTTTTGTGGTTATATTTTATTTCTTTAGTTTTAGCTCAGCAAAATAGATATGAGATTTCATTTCTGTTTGTTTTCTGTTTACTTTTATCCTCATACTCAACTATAGGTCAGATTACCTGGAGCTAGGACAACTTCACTTCCAGAGAAGTAAAAGTATTTTGTTCTGGAATCAGATAGAAATAATTGTGAAAATGTGAGTTTAGTTATCCTATTAATTTTTTATTGAATTTGATCAAATTCCACTGCAAAATTCAGAAGACTACTTTGGCAAGAAAGTTCACCTGAAATAAATGCATTTGAAACTGATTGTAGCTCAATTTTCCTTAGCAGTTTGAATGTCACGAATATGAGAGCCAAACAAGTGCAAACTGACTTTAAAATAAAGTTTAGCAGCAACAAAAAAAAATTGTTTACAGAAGGGCAACTGAGATTCAGACTGTCAGATTTTTTTTTTTTTCATAATGGATGTAGTCAAGCTTATTATAGGTATTTGGTGGTTCTTGATAGCACTGTATACAGTGCACATTATCATACTGCAGTCTTTAGCATGATAGAAAAGAAACCAATCTTTGAGAAGATATGAATCCTACTGACTCATTATGTGGATTTACTGCTTCAATTGATTGATGTATAGCCTGACCCACTAAAATCAATGAGAATTAGACATACAAATATCATCTTTTAAAAAGTCAGTCCACACAGCCTCTTGCTGAGCCTAGCATGCTAATTTCGGTGTGGATGGCCAAGATTCAGATCCAGATCTCCATCTGCAGTATTAAGCCATTTTCTCTTTCTCCCTAGAGAGGAGTCTGTTCATGAAGGTGTGATTTGGAAAGTCTTTTGAAACACTCATTCATTGAAGTCTTGTAGAAACTATTCTTGCCTATGTTATTGGCATGATTTAGTAAGTCCCTGGTACAACAAACTCTTAACAGGTAGTTACTCATTCTTTTTTTCCCTTACACACCCTTACTACAGTAGCCACAGGCTACTACTTATGGTTTATGAATATCTCAGAACTTTGGTCACAAAGTGCAAAAGAAGGAGGTGGTTACACAGGATACGGTTGATTGGACAGATAAGCAATTCTGACACTCAGACAACAGACATGAAAGGCCTTGTCTAACTACTGTCAGGGAATTTTAATTTGTATACCTTGGTTTCCAGTATCGAGAAAGGCAGAGAGCAAGGCTTTAGCAAAGTTATATTGCTGGTGACTGCCAGTTTTATGGTGTATGTGTTTACAATAGGAAGCAAGAGTCACAAACACGGTTAGAAGACAGTCTCCTGTGGTTATTATCTCAAACCTACTGTGGAAAATAAGTGCCATTTTCTTCAAATCCTAGAAAGGGGAATATAAGGGTCTTCAACCTAATTGTTTCATTCCAGGAGGTTAGCAAGAATTGTAAGAGGCTTTAACAGCTGCATCCTCAGACCAAACAAAATGAAGACTTAATCCCTGTATCATTACCCGACAGCCTTGAAGAAATCCAAAGGTCCACAGTGAAACTCAGAGATTTAAAGCTTGCAAGTTATTCTAAGTACTTGAAGCTATTCTGTCAATTTTTGGTTTATGTTCATTTTGATAGCTAATTGTATTTACATACTTGTCTTTGGATAGAAGACTGGGTAAAGTACCTAATATAATACTCAAAGGCTTATATTACACATTCCTGATGAGTCACAGCTCAGACTCAGTAAAACAGAGCTGACCCAGAGTTTTTGTCTCCAATGTTTAGGTAATATAAGGACAAAATCCCTTCACTTAATACAAATATTTTCTATAATAACCAGTAAAATTGGATCCAAACAATGTTCAAAATCTGATTTAAATGAGAAAAATCAATTCATTAGTATTCTTATTTTGACTTCTTGAACCCAGCTATTATAACTCATTGCAAAGATTTATAATCCTAACCTTGGTTTAAATTGTTAAAAAACAAGTTTACAAGCTGCACTGCAAAACTGGCAAGATGTGACTGTATCTAATCTAAGCAAGAGTAGGTAAACTAATTATAGTTCATAATCAGAAAAAAAACATGGATTTAAACTTATTAGAAGAGATAGAAGTGGGTTAGGTAAAAATTACAGTTATGATGGATTTTCCTCATTGTTATAATTTTCACTATATATATATGTGTGTATATATATATAAAATTACAATATGCCCACAAAGAAAGCAATGAAGTTCAGTCTGTTTTGAGCCTCTTAAAGCACTATAGCATTTATAACAACTCCCAATCCTTTCTTATCTAAATAAGAGTCTGCTGAGGAATGTATCAACACACAGAAATTCACACAAGTCCACCAGTCACACTTCTATGCATCTCTAGTTCCTTAATAAGGGCAAGCTAATTACTTGTACTAGGTTCAGTATATGGAGCCAAGTCTGAAATTTGTAGTAAGAATTAATAGCAAGTATTTAAAACCCTAAAACATGTTGCAGATGGAAGTCACAGTCTTCATATTTTTACTGGTTGTAGAATTATTGCAAAATAGAGCTAAGAAGAAAGCTGAATTGTTGTTTCACAACAAGTTTCTTTCAGGTTTGAAGGTTTCTTTAGTAGATAGAGGAGGTAATACAAGCAAAACTGAGTTTGAATTTTTTTTAAAAGCTGATATTAGAGTGAAAGATGTTGTAAAAAAAAGAGAATATATTTGTTTCATTATTAGGAAGCTGTTGTAGTGTGATTGTATCAGTTTTAACTCTTTGAACTAAGTTGTGTGCAGCCCCCCACTTCTCCTGACTCAAAGCACCGCCTATAATAAGCCACTGGTTCATTTACATACTTTCTTAGCTGGAAATTAGTCCTTGTCTTTGTTTCTTCTTTTCCTAATAGAAGTGGTGTGGATGAGGTGCTCAGGGGCATGGTTTAGTGGTTGATAGGAATGGTTGGACTTGATGATCCAAGAGGTCTTTTCCAACCGAGTGATTCTGTAATGGCACTAGAAAGAGGGTCTTGAACCAGACGCTCAGAAGCAATAAGTGTACTTCACGGTTCCATGACGTTTCCGCCAAGTTTTCTGTGATATTACTAATGAACATATTAATTAATAGTAATGAACATATCAATGAACATATGCCAAAAGGTCTTTCAGAAAAAAACCCTGAGGCTTGCAAATTTCAACACTTCCTATATTTTTATAGCCAATTTATAAACCTTATGTGTTACACAAGAAATCATAACATATTTTAAACTATAATGAATTAATAATTGCAGTTCTGGTAGCTATATATATACAAAAAAAATTATATGCAATTACAGAATTTCTCATGTTTGTAGCTCCACATTTAACTGAGGGTTTAGAAGTCTAATTTCTTGCAGTCAGCACTAGGTGGAGACAGTGATTCACACAAAGCTTCCTAACAGACGCTTTCTAGCTGCTGAACCACAACTACTACCAGCTAACATAATTTCACTTTTTAAATTCAGTTTATTACAGATTGCAGGGTTACAATTGTTTGGGTTTGGTGTGTTCTTTTAGATGATGTCTCAAAAAGAGTGCTTGTTATCTGAGTAGCTAGCAAGTCCCCCTGAACCTTTTGCACACGCATGTCTGGATATGCAAATCACAAAACTCAAGGCAAACTATCAAAAAGTAGCAGAGGTTTATTTCAAGGTTTAATTTGTGTAAAATGTATTTAGCAAAAGTATTTGTGATCATATTTTTATTGGAGCCATAAGAAAAATCCTTAGCCATGTTTTGAAATTTGCTTTTTTAACTAGAAAATACATTCTTGTACTCAATTAAATCAAGCCTTTGTGAAATCACAGATTCTTTTGAAATACCTGGAAATAAACAAAAAAATAAATCCATACACATTAGTTTACTTTCACCACGTGCAGTCAATATATTGAGTCTACCACAGTGTATTTAATTGTCCTTACCACAGAATGGTCTCCCAGTTAGCAGCTAGATAGGGTTCTCACATGCCAGTCAAGAACAGTGGTTGATATCACACATCCTGCCCCTTTCTTTAACCACATATGAGCTTGTTTTGAATGGTTAAGAGATGCTAAAAGAGAAAAGCCAACAGGGAGAGATAATTGCATGCAACTAAACAACTGCCAAGAGACCACTTTGCAGATATTTCAGGTTAAAATTTAAGAAGTGATTTAGTGATTTCAGAAGATATAAGGCATCAATGTAAGATAGCATGCAATTAGCAGAAAGTAGCAACATAATACAGTCTGCAAAACTGACACATTTGAATTTTAAAAACTAGATATGTAGTAAGCTCTCTTATTTAGGCTGCTGCTTAAGACAAAAGCAGCTGGAGTTCTTGTGCTGGTGTACTATCCCGCTATTGTCTGAAAGATGGGACATCCTGGCAGTGATGATGTTTTGACTTAAAAATCATTTAAACACTCAACTGGAGTGTGGGCTAATTTCCCAAAGGCAATCAAACTTCAGCTTTTGAATCTGGTTGAGCCTAGCTGTAGCTGACTGCAGTCTATGCAGCCACGTCAGGATGATACATCCAAAAAGATCGTCTTGAAAACATCTGCTCCGGTTCGCAGAGCCATAGTAGGCATTTGGCAAATTTCACTAGCAGACTGCTGATGTTTGATCACAAACTATCTGGAATTTATACATCCTGGGCTGATTTCTTTGGATTTGTTTGAGCTATTGCATCTTCAAAAAGAAAAAAAAAGAGAAATATCGATTATTACTGCACTGGTAGAAGCTGTTCATGACTTGTTCAATAGTGAGAAAGACAAACTGGCTTCACCTATCTGAGACCCCTTCGAGGTATCCAGTTCTCTCTAAGAAATGAACGTACTAAAATATGCTGATTGATAATGACAGAACGTCCAAACTAAGAAAACACAGAGTTGCTTTTCAAGCAAGCAAGACGATTGTTCTCAGAGAAGATGATGCTCCTACAGCTTTTAACCTAGCATGAGAGCAAAAAGATTGCAGAGCAGGCTGCTTGAGGGTCAGGAAGTTAGTAGCTGAGGTTGGTTAATAAATATTGACCTCCTTGGTAATTGTTCGCCCCCAAAAATATCTATAATATCATTTACTACTGGAAGTAAGGAACTGCTATCCTTTATATGTGCTTTCACCTGATTCCATTTAAGTACTCATCCTTTAATCAAGATTATAAGTTTTTCTGGCTATTTTGGAAATGAGATGGCTCCTACCAGTTTTGTTGCTGTCATCCAACCTGAAAACAAATGCTTAAGTACACCTGATCACATGAAATGGACTAAATAGAACTTCTGAAGGTCCTAGTTGGGGCATGGAGGATTTCTGTTTACAGTTTGTGATGCATACTGAAAAAAAAATCCAGTCTGTCCTTCCAGAACATTTTACCACCAGCTTATTTCAGTCCTCATTTGCCTGGCAAGTGAACAACAACAACAAAACCTGGCTTTTTCTTAGTTCCATTCATTTCAATGGCTCATTCATATGTTCCATATTTCACATATTATAATTAGACTATTTATTACTAGAAAAAAATAAATCTAGTTCTACTTTTCTATACAGAAATGTTACAAATTGAGTAGCTTCAGGAAAACAAGTAGATACAAATTCATTCACCCACTTGTAGCGATTGATTTGTTATAGTCAAGCAACTATAGTGTTTATTTATAATTTGCAATGATTTTGCATTGCCAGTGTCCCTGTTAGACTCGGCAGCTTGCATTTGTCTTTTTATAGCCTGTTTCTGAATTATGGCTATTATTGATGCACTCACAGTACCTTCCTTTACTTCCATTTCAAAGACAAGGAGGTAATTACATGCACTCTGTCTTCCAAAAGCTATGCTTAGGATATATTTTTACAACAACAAGAAAAGGGGACATAAAAGACTACCAGAGAATCCATGATAGGATATGAGAAGTATTAGGGTAAACACGTGGTTTGGGCTTGATTTTGGTAGTAGTGGAATGAATTTCAGAGCAGTATTTTTCCCTTTGGTAATTTGAGTTTAAGCACTCTGAATAAGACTGGAGATATGCCTGTTTGGTAGCATGAACTCTTTTAAAGCTGACTACGAAATAACTGTTTCAAAAAACAACCCCTTCTCTCCCATATTTTCTAAGAAAGTTCCCATTACACAGGGACAGTATTATGATTTTTTTTTGCTGGTTGGGAAAGACAAAGATGAAATACGGGAATAAAAAAAAAGGTTTATAAGGTATAAAGAGATGGTCTTTTCCACCAATATATGATTATATTCTTTCTAACACTGCCGTGAAGCAAACTGCAATGCAGTATGTAATTTGAACATGATATTGTATGTAATAATTACTTTGGTGAACCCAAAGTAGTCTAATCAACATGCCTTTAATAAACACGTATGAGAAAATTAACAGGTTAGGACTCTGTTACTTTCAAGGGCAACAGTTTTTCTTGTTTTTCAGCTTACACACAACTACAAATTTTTTTTCTTTTTCTACATTTAATTTCTTTGTCTTTAATACAGACTTTTCAGTCTTCAGTATCTAAAGTTGCACTCTGAATTCTACTGTGATTTTCAAAGACTCTATGGGTCCGTATCCCATACTATCAAATACTCTTTAAGACTTCTTCATCAGCCATATATTAGAATCATAGAATAGTGTGGGTTGGAAGGGACCTTAAAGATCATCCAGTTCCAGCCCCTGCTGCCCTGGGTAAGGACACCTCCCACTAGACGAGGCTGCCTGAGGCCCCATCCAACCTGGCCTCGAACACCTTGAGGGATGGGACAGCCACAGCTTCCCTGGGCAACCTGTGCCAGAAACTCAACACCCTCATCTTGAAGAAATTCCTCCTTATGTCTAGTTTAAATCTGCCCCTCTCCAGTTCATAGTCCATTTACAGTATACGATTACTCATACAAAAACCTGCATCTACCATACATTTTCAGAAAATAAATATATACCTTTAATGAAATTCTTGCTGAACTGAAACCACTAGCAAAACTCCATTGATTTCAGTGCAGCCAGGATTCAAATCATGGACTTCAACAATAGAAGACAAAACCCATAAAACATGTTATCCTATCTATAAGTAGAACTAATGCACTGTATTTAACACAGTTGCAAATAGTCAGATGTATTTCTGTGAAATGATGGTAAGGGGATTTTTTTAATATGTAGTAGATACATTTAATACACTAGTACAGTAAATGGTATGGAAGGTAAGGCATATGAATTAAAATAAGGACAGATCCCTGATAATTTACAGATGCGACTACTGCCAGATACCTCTAAATAAGAAAAAAATTAAAGAAGGATTTTAATTTTTTTAACTTATAGTGTTTATTATACTAATACTAAAAGCTCTCCAAAGCAGGCATAATAAATGGCTTTTAAAATTTGTTCTTTCAGTTCAGTCTTAGGATGCATTGAAACACTGCATTCCAGCCCCTGAAGATCTAATGCACTAATCTAATGCACCGTAGCTGACCTATTAGAGATTATTATAAATTAGAGAAGTCCTTGTGTTGCTATAATTTTCTAGAGATTGCTTCTTAAAGCCAGAAGGTGCAAAAAAAGTGCAACCTACCATTTCTTCTGCCTATGGTGGATTTAGCTCAGTAAGGAATACTAATTTAAGCCATAACCAGTGTACCAAGTTCATTTACACCATAAGGAAGATATTTAGTTCTCTAATACAAAATTACAGAAGAGGCTGGATTCTGCGCTGCCTACTCTTGGGCGATTTTGCAGGTTTTTTTTATGACACCTATGCTTCAGTTACATGTACATGAAATGAGGAAATAATTTCCTTCCTTTGAAAAGATGATAAATTCATCAAGGATTATGAGATATTATTATGCTACGCCAATGCCATGTAAGTATATATTTTAGAAAAATAAAATATACATTATAGATAAAACTACAAAGTTCATACTTTTGAATCTTTAGTACTTCATTTTTGTTGGGTAAATTATTTGTAGGATTAGAATGTATTTGAAAATTAATAGCAAGTTCTTTTGTTTCATTTTATGCAGCTCTGGAGACCAAAGGAGCCTCAGGAATTAATTGTAGCCCTCTAATAAACACAATGATGTAAAGATGTATTTAACATCACTGGATTTTGTTTGATTCCAAATAAATTACAGATTTTTTTCTGATGTGATACTAAAACAATCACCATTTTGAAAAAGGATAATTAATCTACAATTTTTTCACATTAGATCATATATCTCTAAAGAGTGCCCATGGATTTGATGGTCTTCAGCTGCTGTGTATTTATTTTTCATTTTTTCTAGTGATGTACCGCCCCATCAGTGCTGACATTTAAATGAGTGAGTATTCAACACAAATGTGATCATTTGTATAGCATCCAATGTGGCACCATACTGAGATGATTGCTTCTGGGAGCCATCCATGGGTTCTTGAATAGGGGGGAAAAGCCAGGCAAAATTTTATCAATTTACATTTTTCTGTGATTAATTTTTATGCAAATAAGGGCCCGACCGTGCTCCCATCTCACCTGAATCATGCGGATCATCAAAGACAAATTGAGCATCACTTATTTAAAAAATAGGCTTTAAACTATTCTACAGCTGTGTTGGAAAATGCTAAGAGCAGGGCATGAACTTTTCTAATGTAACAGGAATAGATAAGAAAATGCTTCTTTTTTGCATTTCAGTCCACACTGTGATAAACATGAATCTTAACAAAATCCTAAAAATTGTCTTTGTTTTATATTCCTTATGCCTTTGTAAATATTTGACTATGGGAATGCTACATAAGGGGATTTTTCCAATTTCAGAATGCAACCAAATGTACTTGAAAAAAATACATTGCTTAGTGATGAAAAAAATTGTACTGGTTTGCATTCTTAAAGTATATAGTTTATTTACATTTTTAGATAGGATTCAAGAAATCATCCAGTGGTATAGCAGAGTTGAAAAGGCCTTACATAAACAATCTTGTAATGTTAGAGTAAAAGCTGTTAAGACACACTAATAGGCAAGTTCTGTTTACAAATTAATACATTCTGCTTTCTTGTACACGTCTATGTATATATCTATATGTACACATCTGCCTACTATAAAATTGGAAATTTAGACTTTGCAAACAATAGGTTTTTAAAACTAGTTTAGGATTAGCAGTGTATACTGATGGATATTTTATAAATATTGATACAGATACTGAACAGTCTAAGTGTGAAAAACTAATCTTGTTATTTAATTTAAAACAAATTCGTATTTATCTTCCTGTAGGAAGGTGACAAAACTCTTTATGGCATTAAGGAATAATGCGATATTATGAGGCACAATTTTTTATAGCTGTTACATAAATAGCAGTCAGAAACACGATCACTTCTCCCTCTAATTTGTGCTTGAAATTTGTAACCAGTTGTAAAAAGTGGTTCTTGTGAAAAGCATTTTCTCATAAAGAAGCTGAATTTTGAAAAGTCAGTTTCTCTTTTTCTCTTCACTCTGTTCTGGAAACTGTAATATGCAACATCAAATCAGAGACTTACTTTACAAGTCTTACCACAAATCAGTATCTCTAAAGCTAATCTTGGAGGAGTAAATGTGATGTGCAATGGAGAAAAGACCATTTCATGAGTTAGAGCTTGAAAAAAAGAGGCTCATTTACCCGATCTTATGGCATTAGAGCAAGGATGTCCCCTTTCACATTTACACATATGAAAGCTGTAATTTTATAGATAACCCACAATTTAATTAGTTGGCATTAAATTGTATAGCTAAATATACTTTATTTCATATCCAAGTAGAATATATGCTTTCACACATGCAGTCATAACCAATTTTATGCTCAGACCTTCCCCTTAAAGCCTATAAGTCTTATATCCCTTATTAAACCACTGAGATAACGGGTGAGATTATAACTGTAGCAAAGCCAACAAGAGTCCTGCTACCATTCTCAATAAATCCAAACCCCTGTCCAGCCTCTATCCAAAAACACCATAACTGGTGCTCTTAAATACCTCAGACAACATATGACTATTTTTAATGCTCACATATTCATTCCTCTGTCTCCTTCAGTTACAAGTTTTAAGACAGACTGTACTGTGGTAAATTTGGATCATATCTAATAGGTTGACTATACAAATAATACAGTTGAGATATTCAGGAAAAAAATTATGAAACCTAAAGCACTTGGAGTGAAGACAGTTAAATCGTTAAATCAAATAGACAAACCAAGAAGACAAAATTCCAAATAACTCCACCTGTTTTCCCTGAAAATAAGATGTTGAAGATCTCCAAGTTATAAAACCAGCAAACCCTGTTTAAAATATTACAAAATCAATTAACCTATTTAGAAACCTAATATATCTAACCAAGGTTAATATAGTTACTATTCACTGTCTTTCAAGAAGCTTTAGCATCTTCTGTAGAAAATATCCTCTATGATCGCATTAACACTTAAATACGATCTACCAAGTCCGCCTTCTCTATGTGACAGGTTTCTATATATTACTCTAAGTCACAGATATCCATATAATTTCTTATAAGATACAGTCATGATGTCCTACTGGAATAGTTCTGCTGTGAGAATAAGTAATATATGAAAAAGTACTATGTGGCAGCTTGCAATAAGGATTCTGAATCAAATGAAAATGATAAAAGTGATATCCTGGTGTTTAATTCCAAATACTTACCACAATAATCTTACAGGATATAAGGGAGGCATAAAGAGATTATTCTGCCAGCCACTGGCACACATTCTAGGATGGAAAATATCAGTTGTTTAGTGATCATCCTGCACACATTTTAGGGCAAGGAGTGGAAGGATTAAAAAACACAACGTATGCATATCTCCTCTCTCAAAGACCATTTGCTGGTACTTCACTTGCCATGGGAATGTAAAACAGTGCTAAAAAAAAATTGAATATAAGCATTTATGTAACATAAATGCATGTATCACCAGCTACATTAAGTGTAAAGAACAGAAAGGAGCAAAATTCTCATCAGCCTAATAATTTCATCTTAAAAAAGGAAGTCTATATGTATTTATGCAGTGTAAAATCTAAGACAACTGCTACTCTAATGCAGAAGATATCGCATGTCCTTCACCACAGTACACTGGCACCCTTTGACTCAAAGAGTGTGATGACCTCAACCACAGAATGGCAATGAAGGCACAACTGGACTCCAAGCTTTGAAAAATACAAACATTTTCTAATAGTGCAAGAAGACAGAGGTATTATGAAAAGTAATTAAAAAGAGTAGAAGGAAAGGAATGATCAAAGAAATAATACCATTGTGATATGCTTCTACTTCCAGAAGTCAGGTGGCAAGTTGCTCCATTTTTTGCTGCTGAGGGACCAGCCTTGGTATTAGGCCCATGTACTGAAACCACAATGCTCCTTTCACACATTTTCCTGAAGCCCTGTTGCTGTTACCTGGAATCCTAAATGTTTATTTTGGTGGAGGTACTAATGCTTGACAGATTTTGCATATACAGACATTATTACAGGTTCAGCCAAAGTACTGAGGTGAAAATGAGTGACTGCTGTTGCTAGAAGAACAGACTTTTTGGAGCATTTCTGCACTGTGCAAGTGACTTTTCTTTGATAGTCACATTGCAAAATTAGGGAAAACATCATCGTGTTTCCATTCATACTTATTAGATGAAATGGAGGGAATGTTACTTTGAAACATTCTATACAAGCAAAAAAAATAAAGGTTTAATTATATTTTCAAGTTGCCTAATTTTTCCCCCCCTTTTGACCTTTGAAATGCAGAAATACATCCATTTCAAGTAAAAATATATTTTTAAATTCTTTTTCTAATTTTTTTTTACAATGCTTATATTCCAAATTTAATGCTATTTGACACACAGTTGATCCACTTCCCCACCCTCTCCAGAACAAAAGGTTCCCATGCTGGAATGCCCTATCAAGACCAACACACACACAAAACAAGGGCTAGAACCCTTCTTGCAACACAGAACTGCTGGTTACCAGATACGTGCTAGTACTGCAAAATCTGACCTAGAAGCTGTAGCCCTAAGGATTCTAAGTATCATCCACTCACTGAACAGGAGTCAAAGATGACTCCAAAGATCTGTTAGTCAAACAAAGCTTGAGATTGAAGTAGGAAACTTCATCTGGTTTGGATGTCAGAAATGAGAAGCATTAACGATCAGAACACCAGGCAAGGATTTAGACTGCTTGGCAGTCTTACCTGCTTCTGAGAGGAAGAGTCTTCAGTGTCCCATGAACCCTGCTTTAGACACAAATACCTTTTCCAAGACTACCAGGACCTGCAAGCAATAATAGATCTGTATGCAAAATCAAACCCATGCAGACTACTACTCAGGACTCACCTGCTTTGTCACAGACCAGCCAAGAAACCACATTTCACGAGTTATTTAATTAATAACTACTTGCATGACTTTTTACATCTAGAAACTTCAACTAATTCTTCGCTGTTTGGTTGCAGTCTACAGAAAATATGAAAGAGCTCAAAGTTTGCTTTTGATGGTTTAGTTTTTTCAGTGATAGCATGAGCAGAGTTACTTGCAGCAAAATATATAAACTGACATGCTGCTATTAGAATTTTATTGTGGTCAGGAAAAACAGAGTAACCTGGGGGCATAAGCATGTATGTTGTGCCAAGTCACCTGCAAAAGGTGAGAAGACCAAACACAATCTGTGAGAGACCCAAAGCCACAATGGTGCAGCAGCCAAAAGCCCACAGGATACCTTAGGCTCATCTGGAACAACACTGGATTCCTACCAGGGAGCACCATTATTATTACTGCAGTACCAAGCAGAAACAGAGATACACATACAAAATCTAGTCCTCTTTATATCCTGGTTCCTTTCTTATCCTTAACTTCTCACCTTTTGTGCAAGGATACCAGTGTAAACAACGCTATGGAGTAAAGCAAAGAAAAAATTCAAAATTAATATTGAAAAGTAAAATTTATTCTGGTAGCCTCTGGCTACGTAGCAGAATAATTTAGATATTGCCTCTACCATCATGTCATCCCTGAACTATGTGGGAGATCTAATACTGAAGGATATTCAAACTGATGTAACAAGCATGTTGCAGAAACTTGTACACAGCCTAAAATCATCATGATTTTTAGATATATCTAGAACCCAATATAATTCAGATTCTTTAGTTAACTGCACTTGATCTGAACTGACCTTTGTACTCCTGGTAATAGTGTTTCCGCAGTCCCCTTCATAACGGTGTTTTGTTGAGTTCTCTAGATTCTCCAAGTACATGCTGTCAGTTCAAGTTCAAAGTGATATTACTTAACATATACCAGTATTCTTCAATTTCCTACTACAGATAGGAATGTTTTAAAGGACGAGAGAGTATTCTCACCTGGCCAAAAGGTAATAAATCCAAGAATGAAAAAGAGAGGGGTGAGATAATGGGGAAAAAATGTTTACTGATGAAAACATTTATTGATAACTAATAATTGAGAAGAAATATATCATTCTTCATTCCTTTACTACTGACCATGAATTACAGAATGACAAAACATCTGAGTTTGGAAGGCATCTCTGGAGGTCTGAAGGTCACCTTGTCCAAAACTCCTGCTCAAGCAAGACTACCCAAAGCTAGCTGCCCAGGACTGTGTCCAGATGGCTTTTTAATATCTACAAGGACAGACACTACACAAGCTTCATGGGCAGCCTGTGTCAGGGCTCAGTCACTGTCACAGTGGGAGGCTGGTTTTTTTACGTTTAGGAGTAGCCTCTTGTGTTTTGGTTTGTGCCAGTTCCTTCTTAACCTCTCACCGAGCACCACTGAAAAGAGCATGGTTCCATCTCCTTTGTGCCCTCCCTTCAGCTATTTGTACGCATCCCTGAGATCCTCCCCTAAGCCTTCTCTTCTCCATGCTTCAAGGCTTCAGCCCTCTCAATCTCTTCTCATAGAAGGAATACTCCAGTCCCTTAATCATTGTGACTGAAGTATTGAAGTGGACTTCATATTATAATCAAAACAGTCCTGTAAAAGTAAAGACAGTTTGATATATCAATATACTATAAAGAAATTCACCCTAATTTAAATAAACTTCTCTATGCAGACATAAGAAGTGAAGAAGCATGGATTCTGTTTCTTGCTACCCTTTGACAAAGCATTGATATATCTAGGTCTCCATCTCCTCCCTGTAAAAAGAAAGTACTACCTTGACTTATAAAGTCCTTTGCAATCACAGAGTAAAAAGTTCTATTGAAAGCTGAGTATTACTGTCAAAATATCAGGAAGATAAAATTAATATTCATCATATGACAGAAATATTTTCTTTGGAATAAGGGAGACAGATACTAATACATATCAAAGAGTTCTGGGGCTATATTTAAAAATTGAGTGATATTGAGAAAGAATGTCAGGGAAAGTAGGCATTTATCATTTCCTACATATTTACGTCAAACTATATAATTACATATAATAATTATGCCCAGAAAATGCATACTAAAATATTGGTATGATAATCTCTAAGAAAGCCACATTAAAAAAAAAAAAAAAATGTATATATATGGGTAGAACCACTTTACTAGTCCAGAATAAATCACACACAACTCTGATTCAATACTTCCTCTTCTTCTATTTTTTCCTACTACTGACAGTATCCTTGAGGAGCTAGGCTGCCATGATGAATGGCACAGACCATTGGAGTAACTGCATATGGACTGCTTTTATTTATTTTACTTTAAATATGTTCCCCTGTACTTCTGCTTTCTTTGGTCTTAGATAATGGTTTTTCTCTGATTTTTTTTAGCTCTGCTCTCTCTATCCTTCTTTTATGCAGTCCATGCTGACTGAATTTAAATCAGGATGAACTTCTGAATTCATTGTGGCTGAGCTTCTCAGCAACAAGAACTAGGAAATGTTATTCTACAAGCAAGATCCATAGGAACAAATGTACTTATTACAGCCCCTAGACTAAATATATCTTTAAGGCTGCACTCCAGGAATGCAAACCTTCCAGCCACCAGCATTGCTTTTTATGAAATGGACCCAGGTTATTTAGGAAGCAGGAAGTTCCTGATTATTATAAAATCATTGATACACTAAGCAAGACATTCAGACTGGATTCCAGTGGCTTTAAACTACTTCTGTAACACTTCAGAATACACATAGATCATAGCTGCATCAGCTCTGGAAATCTGTATTACCAAGAATCTCCCATTAGTTATCGGACAACAGAATACAGAACACTATCACAATTTGCCTAGTCCAAAGCCTGTAATAAGTAGCACAGCTTCAATTTGCACTGATGCACAAGATATTTAGGATCATGGTTTATTAATGCATCTACAAAGTTCTAATAACTCCATGTACCTCAGCCCCAAATTTGGGTTCCATTGTCTTGATAAACCACTACTTAGAACATACAACATTTAAAGCTTTAGTTTCTATCAAGTAATTGCCTACATGGCTACCTTGCTAAGAATAACACTTAGATCACAGATATTGGCTTTTTAGATGAAGAACAACATCTTCATTATAAGCTATGAAAAAAACTTGTTGCCCAAGGAGACCAAGTTTTCAATTCAAAACTAAAAAGCAAAATTATTAAAAATATAAAAATCATCTATATAATTCATTTAAATGTATTCTGTTATCAAATGTAGAAATGTATGTGCATATTTAAAATAAGAATCCTTGAAAAGGAGTACCCATTGAATGGGCAGAAAAGAAAAATCTGGGTGCACTTCCTTGCACTTCCTCAATATTTCTCTCAGGGTTGATAGTATTGCCCTAACATTCTGTTTTCCAAAATGCTGAGAAACAAACCCATCTCATGCTAATAACCAATGCTCTGATGCTGGATGTCACTGGATTGCTCTCTAATTGGTACTACATAAACTAAAAAAACAAGTGCAGCTGCATAAAACGGTACAGGATGGGAAGTTCTGTATAACAGAACATTTGCCCCTATGTCTCTTCAAACCAGTACAAAGCAGAACAGAATTCATTTCTCTACCTATTCAATCCTTTTCATACTCCTTAGAGACTTTAAGCAGAGAGGACAAAAGGGTTTCTGCTAAATCTATCAGTCTTTGAAGACTATAACAACCACAAATTATTATCTGAGTGCTATACGAGAAATGATGAACAAGAATGACTTGAAATAAGAAATGTCAAAATTCAGTAGAAACATTAAAAAATATGCCCTGGCAATGAAATAGGTCTGTCTAGGAAACTCCCAAGGAAAGCATGTGAGCTTCACAGGATAAGGCCACAGAGACCAAACGAGAATACAGGCATTGGACAGGAGGAGGAACAGGCTAAACAATGCAGTTCTTTCTCTGAAGTAAGTGATCAGATGTTAGTCAGCACTATTTCTGCTATGTTACCAAGACCTCTGTTTCCTCTGCTTGCCCAGTGCAAGCTGTGTTAAGACCACCAGATCAATCTTGTGTAGTAAACAGAGCTGAATTAGAAAAATAAACCTTCAGTCATTGCTGAAGTAATCTGGGTCAAATTATGGAGTTTTAAAATTTAGTTTCACCTAATAACACAATCAAAAGAAAGGAAAAATATGCCACTACCTGAATAATCCTTATGGCTCCACATATTTGGAACCATTTTTCCAGAACACCCAGTGTGAATCATCTGCCCACGTAGCAGTGTAGGAGAGGCAAGGGCACACAACTGTTTTTTTTAATCTTATTTGTCTAATCATATCCACATTTGTCTAATCATTTTTTTCTGCTAGTGTCACATTCATGAACACAAGAAGAAGTCTCCCAAGTTTCTCACAGACTTGAGATGAGTCTTGGCTCCCATGTAAGTAAGCCACCTTCTGAAAATACTCACTAAGGAACTTAACAAATGTCACCTATTTTAAAAGGACATCAAATGTCTTAATTTTAATATTCTTGTATAATTAATTATTCAATTTGATAGCTACATAATGACATCTAGAGATCTAACACATTTATCTTTGCTGCAGCACATCAAAAACCTAGCTTAACCTACCTCAAAATTCTAAGTGAAAAGTCCGGCTCAGCTAAGCCCTCAGATGAAAAATGAATACCAGATAATAAAGTTAGAAATATCTTTATGACAGATTTTAATCTGAAAAACAGATTTTTAAAGTAGTGTGCTTACTATGGCATTGCTTATGCAAACCAAATAGTACTGTGTCCACTCAATTAAGAATGAAAAGTAAAAGAAAGTACCCAAACTATGGCTCATGGAGTATTAACCTGAAAAAGAGACAGTGTAATATGGAAGAAATGTGATTTTCTTTTTCATGTCACAAACCTCATTAGTTAATGATGAGGATACAGTCTTTAAAACTCTGATATTTAGGAACTGCCATAGCAACACTTAGATCCAGACCTATCAAGTACCATCACTAATGATGGTTGCTGCAGAAGAAATTCAGCTACAAGCAATTAGATAATTATTTGCCATTCCAGAAATTTTGCTCCCATCTTTACTAGTTAAGGAAGGTGTTTATGTGTGTTACATCAAGCTACTGCTCACCTCTTTTTTTTTACAGATTTTAAGCATTAACACAATCCACAGCTTTTTTTCTTTCTAATTTTTTACATTATAAAAAGAAAATATGATGCTGCAAAAAATTCAAATCTACAGCAATAGATCAAATCTTTCTAAAATCCACAGTATCTCTCCTGCTCTCACACCAAACCAATACAAGTAACACCTCCGTGAGGAAATAATTGTGATACTATACAAGGATCAAAGTCAATTCCAGGAATATACACACACACATTTGTTAATTCTACCAAAATTATTTTCTTAATACGTGAAATAGGCATTCAAATATTCAAAACTGTCTTTTTCTTCTATGCAGTTGTTTTCTTGAAGTTGGCTTCAAGAATGCTTCCCCGAGTAGCATTCAGGGATGACAGCATGCTGTGGTTGCTTAAAGTCTGGAAATCCTCAGACTACTAGCAAATTATGCTCTTACATGAGGCAATGAAATCACTTAAGTAGTATAAGAAAGTGTAACCACCAATGCTCTCTCATAAACATAGACTCCATCAGATGTAAGAGCAGAAATAATGGTTATTCAGATTTACAACTGGGGTTATCTTTCGCAAATATCTATGTCCTTGTGTAATTTGAAAAAAGGATATCAACATGTTATTCTCAGCAGGTAAAAAGCTATTTTATCTTGAAAAGGAAGAATGGCAAACACTAGCAAACTCTTTTGTGGTTTAAAAACTCCTGCCTGTGCACATTACTCTTTCACAGAAGAAAAAGAATAAGGAGAAAAAAAAAAAAAAAATCTCTGTTTTGCTCTGTACACAAGGCTGCAACTAATTACAAGAAGAGACAGATGCTGAGTAGCCTTAAGGCTTCCCCTGCCACCACAGTGAGTCTGTGCGCTAGTCAACAAGCAGGTAGTGAATGAACTCAAATGTTATCTGACAAGGCAGCAGATCCCATCACCTAGGGTTAGAATACAGACAAGCAACTCCGTGTTCAAAAGTAAAGACAGAAAAATTTCAAGCAGATTGTTTCTGACAGAAATCATATCACAGCCGCACTTTCTGACAGAGTCTACGCGAATGAAACTATACACTTTCTGTTTCCCATCTTCCCCTTTAAGAAACAGCCAGTATTTCAAAGGTACATTGAAGGTGACAGCTCAATGCACAATGGTTAGCAAGTTCCACGCTTGTTTTCTCTTTGGATATATTAGGAAGCCTCTACTGCTTAACTATGGAATAGCAGAAGATTGTCCCACTTTTTTCTAATCATTCTATGTTTCCTAAGCATGTCCAGTTTGTTCATAGACATGGATTGTCAGCTTCACGACATAGCTGTAGTGTGTAGAGATTTCACATGACTACGTGGAAGCTTTAGAGAAGTTGCATCACCCTAAATTGAAAACCAGTAAAAAGCTAAGACCTGGCTGTAATTGTCAGTATTGTTTCCCCTGCAAGACAAACAAAATTTCCTAGGAAACGTACCAGCTGAACCCTAGCAGAGAATTTTGTAATTAGCTTTGAAACAGGATTTTTGCCCTTCCTCAACAATAACCATGATCTCCAACTGAAAGAAAATTTTATGCATTTTTAAGTATTGCAAATCTCTGCAAAGTAACAGATCTGAATAGTTTTCCTGCTTTCCACCCAGAAAGGATTGAATTGATCAAGATTGATTTGGCTGTTTCACTGTGCGTAATGTCAGAACAAGACAGGAGGAATACAGTGTTCAATGGAGCACATCAGATTTTATGTACATAGGTTCTAGCAGTGCTGTGGATTTTGACCTGCAAGCTGGGCATTTGCTCCCAATGGCCCGTGAAATCCCCTAGGGAAGTTTGGGGGCTTTACTGACTAGCATTAGAAATACCACTTCCATTTGCTGAAGACCAGTATTTTCCAACCTTAAAAATTAAACAGAGAATGTGAAGCATGCTTGCTTACCCTGTGGTATTTAGAAATGAGCGCTTCATTCACCTTCAGTGTCTTAATATTGTTATGAGCCATCAGAGCCTTCTCTGCTCTCACGTGAAACAGACAGCAGTTGTTAAGAAGCCTGAAAGTAATTTTCATTTCAAAGTATATTTTAAAAGTCTTCTTCAAACACAGAAATATACTACAAAAGTTATATATTAGTATCATTAAGACACTGAAGGTGAATAAGGCACTCATTTCCAAATATTCCTTATAGAACACTGAGATATAAACACTGATAATTAGCATACATGAAATAAGACTGTCAACAAGAGAAGCAGGTAAAGAAGTATCAAATATTAGAGCAAGTTCACCCTGTTTTAAAGTTATTTTCAGATCTCCTTTATGTTTCCATTCTGCCCTCCAAAATTTTTAGGGAAGATGTTAATGATTAATAATGTGGATTTGGGGTATTGATCTCTTCCTTTATCATTAATGACTATTGCAACACATTTCACTTGTGATTATGCTAGAAAACCAGCGGCTGGAATATAGAAAAGTATTTGAGTGCCATCTTGTTCTAGTCAGTGGATTTTATAACATTCTTCACTGTGTAGCACACTGATTTCTGTATAAAATATTGGTTTTAGTCATAACTAAATTTTGATGACTTGGGATGTAGTACCTTCCACACTGGAACAATGCAATAATTTATATCAGTTTCTAAATAGCTTAATTTTTAGAATAGTCAGTGACAGATATTTCTACATGCTAGAGCTATTAGAACTATATTATCTGCACTAGTCTCAATTACATAATCTTACAAGCAATTTGGTTTATTAGCCTTCATACCACATAGAAAAAAAATATTGCTGAAATGTTTGCCAGTTCTAAGCCAAGATATTTTATAGAAAATCAAATTCCCTGTTAGAGTAAGAATTTGTCCTTAAAAGTCTAGTTAGCAAAACTGCATTTACAGGTTTACCATACTATAGCTGCTTTAGTCAGTGCCTTCAAAGTTAGTGTCTCTGCTCACTGGTACAGTAACAGGAGTGTCATACAGTTTATGAACAATTTAAAAGCAGTTAGACTTTGGGGCCAGTCATGCACATCATCTGTAGATTTGAGTGTCCTGCCTGAGGTTATGGAAGACCTACAACCTACTTCTCTTTCTTCAAAAGAAGTCTGAAGAACCAAGAAGAGAAAAAGCATCATTTTCAGCAGCAATATATGCTGCCAACTTATTTCCCTATTTCTTCTGACAAACACCTAGGGAAATCAAACAGTCTGAAAAGTGGGGGACTGGGAAGAACAAAAACTTTGCAGCTTTTGTATTCAGATAAAGTGACCAAAAAAACTGCATCTAAAAAAATTATCTGAAACCTTGATGATTCCAGAACACTGATTCCTCAAGCTTGGAACGGCATTTAATTCATCCAGGCAGAACCTGAACTTGAGAGCACTTAGGCTTTGGACTTTTCAGGTTAAATGGTTGTATGATTTACCAAATAATAATCATCCTGTCTTTTTATAATCAAATGAGCTGCCTGGTCTCTGTGAAACCATATAACTAGTGCCCAAGTATCCCCAGTTGTTCTTAATTAATGTGTCTCGCCAGGAAGGCAATGTTCACAGAAGGATGTAAATTACAAAGAAGTTACAAATAAAAACACTAATATAGCCCAGTGACTCTGTTGCTCAGAGTTCATTCCAGACATACAGTAGGATGAAAAATCTGCTTCAAACTTTAGCTACTTTTCCACTTTTTCATTCTGCCTCCTGGAACAAAAGCTTGTAATTCATCCCTCCTTAGACACAGGATCAGCTGTTTTAAGAAACATACGGCAACTGTACACAGGCAAGTCAGATTCCTTATGCATTTAAGAGAGAGTCTCTACAACTTTGGGAACATTTGGCAGCAGCTTATCAGAGATGATATATATTTGGGAGGAGACGTAGACAAGTGTCCTATATCAAACTTGGCAAAAGCTTAACCAGTTTATTAATGACAGATACGCTCTTGTAATAAAAGCAGAATGAAAAATGTTTCCATCCAATCATTCTTTGTTTTGGCTGCAAAAGCCAGGTACAGATCAGGGCTTGCAAAAGGAGAGTGGCCTTTGCCTGGCAGGAGTCTGTTAGTACTGGAACTCATCAGAATCCAGACTGCTATTTATCTGAAGAAATACTAGTGTTGTATACATACCTCCATCTGGCAAGTTTCCTAAGGTTCACTGATTACAGCCCCTATAGACATGGCAGTTTTTTAATGAAAAGAGGAAAACAGATTACTAGAGGCTCTGCATTAAGATCATGCTTTATCAGATCCATGCATTTTTCCCTCTGTCAGGTTCAATTCTCCAGACTACAAAATCAGAATCAAGATATCCAAGACTGATCTCCAAGAGCAGCCTTCTCTGCTCTCACATAAAAGACAGAAGTTGTTAAGAAGCCTGAAAGTAATTTTCACTTTTAAATATATTTTAAAAGTCTTCTTTAAACATACATATTACAAAGTTTATATATTTATACACTTGGAATTTAATGAGAAAACACACAGGGATATGTATACTAAAAATAAGCACCTGGCTGGGTGATTGCAAAACAGAAACAGAAGAGTTCTACAAAATAATTTAGTGACTCTCAACTTCGTTTTTCCCAATGAATGAAAGAGTAGGTTAGGCTTGGAAGAAATTCCCCATTTACAGGAGGTATGCCTGGTACTTCACTACTTTTAGAACACTTCAGAAACTGTAGCTTCATCACCACTATATCTGGTTTGTGTCTATATAAAATTCTACATACTTAAAGGATATGTTGACAGTAAAAAAAAAAGAGGGAGGAATTTTGTTTTGTTGACCCAAAGGGGCTAAAATACCTAAGAGAATTTTGTTAATCTGCTTATACTACATTCTGTAGATTTTCCAAAAGTAGTCACATATATTCTTTTCTTAATTAAAACATCCAATTAAACAACTAGTGTTCACTGAAAATTCAATAAGAAAACATTAGAAGGAATGGCAGATACCTTCTATTAGTAAAGTATGATTAGTTTTTGAAAACAATGAAGTAAACTACTAAAGATACAATTTGAAAGAATGCAGAAAAATACATGGTATAGATTTTGGAGTATGACCTAAATATTTCTGAAGGAATACTTAGAAATTGTCATTACTTCCATGGCAGTGGAAGGGCTTTGTTGTAGCTATCTCATGACTCCAAATGAGGAGGATGCTGCACATCAAGGAGTATTCTACCCAGAAGTTAACATGCCTCTGGCATTTTCAAAAAACCACATCATACTTTTAAAGTTAGAAATACTGAGCTTAAGAGCCTGAGTGCCTAAAAAACTAATTGGGGACTTCTTAGGAAACAGGCCTTGTTGTCAGTGAATTAAGGATAAGCAGTTGTCTGAATTCTATCTCTGGATTGCCTAAGGGCTCAGAAGTCATGTTGTGACACAAGCTATAAAGCAACACAAGTGGGTCAGTACAGGTACTGATGGAAGTCTAAAATAAAATTTAAAAGTGTACCTTATATGTACTCTAAAGTGCACGCCTGCGCATTAAGATCTTATTTAGGGATGGCACGTGCCTCCTCATAAATGATTCACTCAAAGTATTTTCTCTACAGATGAAAATAAACATGACTTGTCTCTTAATTTTGTGGTAAAGGCTTCTTGCAAGGAATCTAATGGCCAGTTTCACATGTAGCCTACAGAGGTTTGTTGGTTTGGGGTTTTTTAGGGGGTGGATGGAAAGCAGCACAAGGGCCAGAAAATAACATTTTTGTCCTGCCACAGATAATTGCACTGGGTATTTACCACACTAATTATGTGTTAGTTTTAGTGTAGCAAATGGAAAAAAAACTGTTTTTTTCTTTCCATCTTTCTGCTGTTTCCAGGTAGTTTTCTAGCTAGTCACACAATTAAAGGACTTTTTTGTGCATCAGGTGCTTACAAGGGCATGAACTTTGCTTTGGTACACATTTTGTAAAGTGCTATGTGTATTTATGGTCCTTTAAAAAATAAACAACACTAGTATGCTTCATTTAACATATCTAAAAATATTTTCCCCCCAAGAACAGCAAGCAGGCACTCTATATTTGGCCAGAATGACAATAAAGTATAATGCACAGAGACAGTGAGGGTTGTCTCTCTGCATCTCACTGTCCATTTCTGTGATCCCTGGCTCCTGCTTAAAGCTCTGCCACTTGGAAACTGGTTATTCCAGTAATTAACAATCATATTGGGTACTGTGACAACATACATCTAGACAAAGCAATAGTCATTTTTACATAAAATAGCTATTTAACTTGGCTTTTTTTCCTAAATGAAGTCCTTTTTAATAATTTCTTTAGCCCTCAACTTGGTAAATTAAAGAAAACAAATCATGTAGAATTATATATTGTGTATAAAGGCAGCTGCTAATAATACCTTTCTGACACAGAACATTTCAAAAACCATTACTGCTAAGTTATACCTTCCATAGTTTCCTTTGCTTCCTTATCACTGACATTATTTATGTTCTCCTTCAAGGTACTATCTTATTGTCAGAGGTTGGCTGTTCCTTTTATGAACATGAGATTCTCTATACAGCCTCCCCTGAAGAAAGTTTGACCACCATTGGCAGTTGCCCTGCTGCTCTCAAAAACCTGAGGAGCAGACGACTTAAAGACTCAAAGTCATTCTCATAAACAATGACCACAAACCCTGCCTCTCTAGAAACACGAACAGTGCAACACTTACAGAATTAATGTAGCTTTTGTGTTAGGAAGACAATACGTGCTTGTTTATCATCAATTTTGCATCTCAATTACTTTTATTAGAAATCCATTGGATTTACCTTGTGACGGGTTTTGGTTTGATTGTGGGTTTAGGGGTTTCTGGTTTTGTTTTCAACGCACATTTTGGAAGAGTTGTCAATATTTAAATTGCATGTTTCCTAGGAGAAAAGATCCCCTTACTTGTTCAGAAGATACTGTTTGAAACAAAAAAAAACCCCAAACCTGAAACCAAACTAAGCCAACAAAGAGAGCTGCATAACAACATTTAAGTTTCACAAGACATATTCTACTCACCCTGAGCTGTTTTTCAGCTCACAGTTAGTCCTAAAGGGAGGAAAGCGTAGAAAATATTGATTTCTTTTTTAAAAAATCTTTTTAGAAGATAAATGAGAAGAATCACCAAGAAGCTTTCCTGAGAAGTCTTCAAAGCATTGAGAACCACTCAACAGGAAATAGCAGGAAATGTCTACTTCAAATCTCTTAAAGTATGTCAGATTGCTACATTTGTTTTAAATAATTTCAAATGGAAGGGCAATGCACTCAATCCTACCCTTAAAGAAGGCAAACCACATCTATCTTCAGCCTCAGAGCAAGAGCACAGCAATGGAGAAAAGAAGTCGAATAAGACAAATTTGACAGGGCTAGTCCAACCACTGTACATATATACCAATACTAAGGAAATATATGTAAACCGTAATCCTGTAAAGCATGTCCTGTAGGTGAACTGTCATTCAAATATGAATCTACCTTGACCTCTTTGGATTCTTTGGGACAATGTAAAAGTGATATTACAGTTCCTATGTGTAATTTTCTAGGCCATATTTATGAGATCAATTATTACTTATTAAAAATATAGCTAAATTAATAAAGTAAAATGTGCTGTATACTTGTCTTAAATATACAAATTAGGTTATTGACTCAGTATCTAGCAATATATTAGAGGCATTGTTACATATACAAAGATTATTTATTCACCATTATTTATTTTCCATTATTACCAATATCCTACCCAACACACAACAGAAATCTGAGCATTTGTTTGAAATAAGTGTTATTTCAATTTTACACAACTTAACAGGAAAAAAAAGTAAAGGATTAAAACTATTTTCAATAGCCTCCAAGAAAAGCAGTTCATGGCTTTGGATATTTAATGAATTAAGTCTTGGTTTTGTTGTTAAACATGATTTTCAGCCACATTGAAAATTGTTTCTTGGTAATAATAGGTTTTCAACAAAACACTTTTTTTTATTCTTTTCTTTCTCTCATCAACTGCTATTTTGTTTCTCTTTTTGTCTCCAGCTGCTCATGTTATTACTTGCTTAATTTTTCCTTTTCTCTTTCGATCTTCCCTCCCTCCAGGTGTTTTAAAGCTTGTTTTCAACTGTTCTATTTTGTGGTAGATTTTGAATCAGGATTTGTTTCCTTCATGTTGGTAGGTTTTTCATATTTATTGTAGCTATTTTATACAAAGATCTTGCCGAATCATTGTTATTTCTGTTAGTGTGTGGTTTTGGGGTTTTTTTTGCATAAATATATATGAGATTAATGTGGCTGAACACAGCTTCATTTTACAGCATTTATTGGCTACAGTCTCAAGAAAACATACCACAGGCTCATCAAAATCAATATACTGTTGGAATTTATATTCAAGAAAAATTACTACATTAACATTCAATCTCATTCTGACATTGCTTGTGGGCTTTAAAAATGGTAGCAAATAATTTTTCTCTCCCTGCACATCTGTTGAAGGTGACCTGGAAACCGTAGTCATAAATGCCACAAACAGAATGCATAAAAACCACACAACATACAGGACAAACAAGGCTGTTTTCTACAAACACTATTTCATCCTATAGCAGTGGGAAAATCCCTTCGGGAGCCAATTCTTTATCTTCTAACTAAGCATACTTATGTAAACTTCCTGCAATTTTGTACTCTAGGGACCAACAAGGTCCCGCTCTGTAGTATTACAGTGGTCCTGTAATGCTTGGACAGCTTCACAAGTGGAGTATGACATAGACTAAAATGAAACAACCCGTCCACTAAATTGCAATTGCTTTTAGAATTATACTAATAATCATTTCTCATGCCAAATGCACTATCAGATGTGTTGATAACAAATGGTATAGGTAGAAATAATCTAATTTTCCAATTTGCCACATTCTTGTAATGACACATTCACTAAACAGCGACTAGAACTTAACAAATTTTAGTGATTAAAATATCATCTTGCAGTTAGAGTATTTTGACATCAATCAGAACCACAGGCTAATTTGACTACATAGACAGAAGTTTTTATAATTGGGGAGCTGCACAGGGGTGGAAAAAGAAATCTGATCAAAGAGAAGAAATAAATTTGCATACCTAAACTGATTTTATGCTTAGAATAACAGCATAACAATTTATCATTAATATCTGTGAATAAAGATTTTAAAGGTAGGTATTTGTATACATACATGTATAGTTATGCCTTCAAATATGTATGTTTTCTCTCTATATAGAGATTCCTTGTACATTTCAAACATTAATGCCATGAGGAATAATCTGTTGATAACCACAGTTTTTGTTTTAGTTAGTATTTCATGCTTAATTGGATTGGGTTTTTAAAAATAAATTATAATTCTCTGAGACCTGCCGATGCTCATAACCAGTTTCCTTTGTACAGCAAAGCCTAAGAAAAACACCAATAAAGAATGTCTCTGAAACAATGGGAGTCAGCCAAAACTACAGCTAAAAAGCCTGCACAAATACCATGTGGATTTCTGAGGCATATACATTTGTATCTTCACACTGTTAGCGTACCATAACCTATACTGAGACACACTCAATTCTAACTCCCCAGCACAGCCTTCTGCACCAAATGCTATGGCCATCAAACAACTGATTCTTGCACTGAGATGTTTTTGCACTTGTTAGAAATTATAAAAATAAGGAGTAGATGCATAAACCTCTAACTTCAGCAGAAATGTTTAAAGTTTAAAGAAAAAGTCATGTATCTTATTCTAGTAATTCCACTACAATAAGAATATATTTTAGATGATTTACTTTGGAACAATCATGGTAAACAAAATTGCAAAGCAAAAATGCAACAGAGATTTTGGTTTCCTCTGCTTCTGTTGTTTTGCATTACTAAGCAAGCTGATGAGGTTAGAGTACCATAAATGTCTAGCCGCATCAGCCTGATTTTTTCCCCCCATAAGGTTTTTCAGTGTTTTTCTCAAGGAGATCATGTAGCAACACAAAGAATTATGAGTCTATAGAAAACTTAGACCCAAAGATTCAGGACTAGCAACTCAAAAAAATTGTAGTCTTTAGTTACACTGCCTCAAACTGGTTAAGGACAAGATAGACATCTACTGCAGTCAGACTACATGAATCTTTAAAACTAGATTAAATGCTATATGCCTACACAGCTATTTTACCCATCATTTCTTCATCAAGGAGGAGTCAGACAGAAACATACAGCAATAGAAACAGTAAGAAAAAACAGCTGTCTAAAAAGCCCAGCTTCAGGAATCGGAATCCCCTCGTGGTCTGCATAGGGCTTCCTCCTTTGGGCTTCATGGTGCTGGGGAAACAAACAGTTCAAGCCTGCCATTATTCTACCTGTGATTCAGATCAAATTAGGATTACGCCCTCACTGTATGTAATTCTCAATTTAATTTTTTTCTCTGCAAGCGTTTATAAGACACCGGGTATCCTTTAGCAAAGAAAAGAACATGTAATGATAACATATTTATGAAACTTAAATGGTTCAATTATTTTCATCCCAGTAGCTTTATGAGAGAGAGAAAAGTATGAAATGTATGAAACTCCATGAAATTGTATAACTCCTAGGAATTATTACGATGCTTATGCATTACTACTAATTCCACCCTATTAGATGGTACTATATCTTTTAATAATGAAGATTAAATGCAGCAGAAACTATATAATGGCAGAACTACTATAGATCAAATTGAGTCTACCATAAGAAAAATGATCACTGATCCCAAGACGTTATGGAATAGTAAACTTAAATTGTGCCGCTTTTCAACTTTATGTGACTATGATTATTTAATTTTCCTTTGTGCATGCTCAAGTATAGCTGTTATGTGACTACACACGAGAGAACCTGAAATTAATTTGTCTGTATAAGATCAGTGACTGTACAAATTCTTATGAAAACTAACATGCCATGACAATAGTAATTTTGATAAAATTACAGCAAGAACTGCAATTCTCTGCCATCTGGCTGTCTCATCATAACTACTTTGATGTGCTTTTTATTACTTATTTACTTACTTCAACTACTTTATCAGGTGTTTCAGAGCTTAGAAATGTTAACTGCAGAACAATATTAAAGAAACAGCATCACCAAAGCTTAACACTAATGCCTTACAAAAGTTTAAAATAATCTGCAATAATTTTTTAAAGTCCTAAAAATAATAGATACACTCTGTGAAAAGCAGATATATTTCCTATTTTAAAATGTAAATAGGAATCAGTTTTAAGAGTATTCTGATTAGTTTCTTCAAAAGTCTGAATGAACTGTCATTCCCCTTCCACCTTCCTATATAAAACCTTTCAATTAAGTTTGGAATTGAATTATACATTTGCTTAACATTCGGACACAATTAACAGACTATCAGAGAAGTATATCCAACTACATTTTTATAAATAAGGAACCCATTTACTTGAGGTCAGGGTATCAGTACTGTGAATTTCTAATCCAAACATATTTACTCTAAGGCAAATCATCTCTTTGGTGACTTCTTATGAATACTAAGTAGCCACCATAATTTATTTTTTTTATAAGGGGTGGAGAAGGTCAAACAACTGCCTTTATATTACTCCTGCAAATTCATTTGCCTGATAAAGGTCCCAATCTGAAAATGTAGATATTTTGTAATTTTATACTTAATTTTTGAGATTCAAATTCCACAGATAAAACCCAGCATATTCAAAGCTCAAACAATTACCCCGTTTTTCCAGGAGAGATGGGTATTTTCTATATCCATAGAGAATTACTATATCATAGTATGTGATATGGTTTGAAACTTGTGCACACTAAGTATCATCTCGTACTTGACAATACAGCACATGAGGATTTTACAGGAATGTTAAAATTCTAAAGCCTAAGGCTAAAAAATAATTTATAAAAGGCAAGCATGCAACTACCAGCTTAGTAACAATCTAGTTCTGGTTATTTTTCTCGTGTACTCTTTAATATTTAAATATTTTGATACCTGAGAAAAGTCAATTAAGTGTAAAGTACAGATATAGTGAGATAAGTAAAACAGTGCGATTTCCAGTGAAGACTTGTATTACAAAACCTGCCATCAGGTCTTGCACCATTAACGTTCTTGTTACTGCCAGCAGTTCAGCAGGAAGGTTGTAAGGGGGGAAATCCTGGTCCTGAAAAAGTCAAAGGGCAACCAACCTGCATTGATCTTGGTCTTGTGATGATTTCACCCACAATCATGTAAAGGCCACTTCTACTTTGAAGCGGTGGCCAAGTCCTCACCTGGTGTAAATGGTCAGCTCATTGAATTAGTCAAGTTCAGTGAAGCTGTAAGAATTAGCGCCAGGTTAGAGGGTAAACCTGTACCTTTAGTTCAAGGATAGGATGTGTAGTGGTTGAGACTCTATTAATGATGCTGTATTGGTATTGTGAAGCTGGCAATTTGGCAATCTACAAGGCTGTCAACTTCTCCATCCTTGGGCTCTAAGTTTTCACAGAATTAAAAAAAAAAAAAAAAAAAGATAGTGCTGCCATCAGAAACTCCTTGCAGATGGCATAAAATAGCTTAACTACAATTCACTGGGAGCTAATTTCAGTCATTGCTAATACATGCTGGGTAGAAAATTAGTGTCAGACTACAAAATGGCATGATTTTTTAGAAGCATTTGGATTCAAGTTTCGAATACTCTCAATTAACCAGTGTTCAAGTTTCCAGATTCAAATCTCTCCTATGGAGTTACTCTTCCACCTATTCTTTCAACTTCAAGAAAAAAAAAAGTAGCACGTTGCACTTTATTGCAAGACTGCAATAATTACAGCCATGAAACCTATGGCTATATAATACAGCCATATATTTGTGTAATGACTGGACAGATAAGCATTTTGCTCAATATTTGCTTATGAGTCATTTTTCTCTGCTGAACTGTGAAATGTTTTGGCATTAAAGTTTCTCTTTTGTCCTGTATTTGATCCCTCCATAGCTTTATTAGTAGAGCCCTGCCTGGTTAGGCCATGCTACCGAAACTATCAGGCAGAACACACAACACACATTTGTTTCCCTGCATCCTATCATTTATTTATGTAAAAAGTTTTTTTACTCTTTGATGTGAAGATGTACTAAGACCATCAAGTGCACAATAAATAAGGGTATCAGATAATCTACAGATGTCTTTTAGAGACAAAAAATAGGCTTACTGTAGAAATAATTCTAAAAATCACCAGTCTCATTGCCTTCATAACAACACATCTGAAGTTTTAAGCAACATTCGTGGATGATATTTGTTTTCAAACTTCATAGATTAATACCAAATTGAAACAGGTGATAATGGACAAGTACTCTGTACACCTAAGATATTAACACAGTTTGTATTTTATATAAAGTTAGGACTGCAATACTGTTAATTCTGCAGAGTTTCTGACAAAGTGAAGATGTAATTTTTTTTTTTAATTAGAAGCTGAAAAGCTTTAAAAAAATGGATTCACTTAAAAAACCCTTTAGGTACTAGAAACAGTCAAAGGGTTGCATAAAAGGCAGTTACTTAACAGTGAAATCAAATTTGCTTTTTGATACTGTAAATTTAGAGAGCTCTCTGATTTGCTTTGCGCTTAAAAATAT
Organism: Phaenicophaeus curvirostris; assembly: GCF_032191515.1. Taxonomy (NCBI): domain Eukaryota; kingdom Metazoa; phylum Chordata; class Aves; order Cuculiformes; family Cuculidae; genus Phaenicophaeus; species Phaenicophaeus curvirostris. The sequence continues at coordinate 8,294,714 of NC_091396.1, forward strand.
ACCAAATCTTAACCTGTGTTTATATATGTAGGCCAGAATATAAGTGTATTGAAAAATATGAAATGCAGAGGCTAATTAATGCTAAAGGAACCAATAAAAATTTAATCTATAACTTTCTAATACCTTTTACATTCATCTTTAGCACCAATACTTTATTCCATATTAAAACTCAGAGCATTCTCAACTCCATAGTTCAAGTGAAATCTCTATTGGGCTTTTTATTTTTCCACAAGCAAACTGTGGAACAATAAATACTCAGCAGTTAGAAAGGCAAAATATTCCAATTCTGAACAAAATTTTTTTGTAGAGCGAGCTTTTATTATGAAAATAATTACATTACAACAACCTCCAAACAATTACCCTGAGACAAAACTATGACTTGGGAGATGATGGGTAGAGCCAGCAGGGATTAAAATGTGCAGAATTTCCTGGTCATTTACTCACTGGAAGATTTGGAAATCAGTTTATTCATGGGAGAAAAATAACCTATTGCCATCAGTCCTTAATCATAAAACATACAGAACTTTAAGCTCCCAGTGCAATATCGAAAGGAGATAAACATACGTCTAATCAGCTTCACCCTTCATAGCAGTTATCACTTTGGCAATGCAGAGCACATTGTCGATAGCAAAAATAATGGGAAGACAATATTCTGAGTGGAAAAATAAAATCCTACACACTTTGCAAAATATATAGAGAGACTGTAACCACAGGTGGCTATTTTTGCTGACCTAAAACAATTCCCTAAAACGGTGGCTGTGATGCAGCCAGAAGATGAAGGGCATCTTTTCTTTTTAACTCATGCATTCCTCTGGAATCCTGAGGTCTGAGTAAACTGCACCATCCCAAATAACTCTTCAAGATGCAAAGGAAATCTCACACTGACAATCCACAAAGAGGATGCATTAAATGACTACCTCTTACTACTGAAATCCCAGAGAAGCACCATTTTTCTTTACACATCTATATCAGGAATTTTATTCACTTCCACTTGAGAGAAACCTGACAAAATGAAGCACCCTTACTGAACAGGATGGTAATTTTCATAAAATGCACAGTCAAACTGGTAAAGACAAAATAATCTAAATTCCCCAATTTTTATTTCAATTTGAAATAAAATAATGTGAAATACAGTCATTGTGGATTTCTTATAATAAGAAACATTTTACAGGTACAACACCAATAAGTAATGTATATGAATAATTTTTTTTCCAGCAATTCTGAACTGCTTGTCTTTCATAGGATTTCTTATGGCTATTTACATTTTCACTCAGTGAAAATCAATTACCTTCCTGCAATAAGCCTCATTTGCTACCTTTGAGTATAATAGAAACACCATTAGGATGATGACATTACCCAAAAGAAGGGCACCACACAGTTGGTAGACATAAATTAAGGACCCTTTCACATATGCATTAGAAATACTGCTGTGACTGAAATATGCATAAAATCTGTATCTATTAGAGCTATTAGTGTGTGCTGGTGATGATTTTGAAGGAGGAGGGGGAGATTGTGATCTGCTACTTTGACAAAATTATGTATTTCCTTTTTTTTCTCAGTATGTGCCACTGATGCAATAAGCAGAGGCCCCCAGCTGAGCTGCATTTGGAAATGCCACTGAGCATGGTATACGCGCTTCACTTCCCTTTGCTGAAGCAAGACACTGTCAGGAATAGAGTGCATGTGTGCTGCCAAGCCCACTCCTCCTTCCTCACCCTGACCTCCGCTGCTCTGCGGATGTATGCCTGGGTGAAGGCACCACTCATGTGGAAAACAGCTCCTGCAGATCAATTCATAGGATTTAGGGACATTTAACTTCCATCAAGACCACATCATCTTATTGATATTTGAAGACTAACTTATTACCCAACGTTAATGGGACTAACATAAAGGGCTGTGTGTTTGCTTGGGGGGAAGAAACTAATTTAGAGATTCCTCCCTTGGAGTCTGTTAAGCAGAGGAAACTACTTCTGAACGCAGTTATTTTTACCTGGGTTCTTATAAGCTTAAGCAAAACAAAATTATAACACAGTATGATGGTGTATTATGTATTAAAAGAGCAAAATGCAATTCCCTCCTTGCTACTTTCATATTCATTTGACATACCAATGAACCCATCATGAATAAGGAAATATTGGGACACTGTCTTTCTTATAAAAGGATTATTGGTCATATTTGTCATGCGTTAGCAGAAAAACTGTAGTTAGATACTCTTGTGGGCACATTAAAAACTATTTCAGTTCCATCAGTTCTAAGGAAAAAAGCAGTGCTTATGCTTGCTTTTACAAATCAAAAGTTAAGATAATCTCAGTCCTACAACAGGCATGCTGCTGACAGTGCTACGAATATAGAGTTAAATTCATCAAGCATCTGACATAAATGTATAAAAACTTGCTTAATTAACAAAGACATATACTCAATATGTAGAAGGATGATACAAGACTCCTGACATCCCATAACAAAACTCCGCATTAGCAATAGAACAAAAGTAGTAACACGGGGCTCTTCTGGTTTAAAAATTAGGCAGATGAAGGTGCATGGGTAAAGGCAAATAAAGGAAAGAAGAATCAGATCTAGGAACTGCTTTCTGTATCTAGAGATTCCCTGTATTTTGAGCCTCCTTTCACACCACAGTCCTGTATTCTGACAAATCAGAGGTTGCAGTCCTATACCTACAGCTTAACGATGCCTATTTGCTCAGTATCAAGCAAAGCAAATGTGTACATCTGAAAAGTCTCCTTAAAATCAATCATTAACACTGTTCAGTTAAGCAGATGAATAAGGATTTACTGTATTTAAAAAAAAAAAACACGCTGACAATTTCATAAGGTAAAGCCCACAGATCAATAGTAGGGTTAGTAAGATTTTTCAGATGTAAAATTACCTTGCTCATAGTAAAAAAAAAAATATTTTCCTAGAGTCCAACATATTTATGCCATTATTTTTATAAAATTGCCACTGAATCCTGAACTATCATTGTTATCTAAATAACCAACCACATTGGGACAAAATGAACATGTAGTATTTCCTAGGCAATTTTCCTTCTAATCTATTTCATTTTTCTGTTATGCACAAGAATATTGTCTGTATATATTGGCTACACATGGTTTCCAACTAAGCTTGAAAGTAATAAGGTATTGCTAAGCTCTTACAGAAAAAGGAAGAGACTAAGCTTTTCTATATTTTTTCCTAGATAAAAAGACTAAGTGCATAAAAAAATCCCTTACGGTATGCATGTTATGTATTTTACACTAAAAATTATGATTGGTAAAGAAATGATCACATCTCTTCAGGCATTTACATTGCTACAATGTATAGCAGAAAATATGCAGAATGGATGTGGCTTCAGATTAATCATTTAGACACTATGCATTTCAAAAGGATAAAGGTCATAACAGTTGAGCAAACCATTTCCATCAACATTTTAAATAAGAAGATAATATGATACACACTATTTTCATTTAAACTAACTGGACGGAATCTGTGCAAGGTATTGTAACATTCACACAGTGGAAAACTTAGCAGTCCTTTAAATATAAAACAAAGAAAATTATTAAGCATTATATTCTTTTTTTCATTATCTCAAAAGTAATTTTATAGAGCTGCTTCATGTTAAGTACACATACGATAGCTGCGTGTATTCACACCCTAGACTTTATAGCTTTTTCAAACTTCTTTCAACATATATGTAGCATTCTTAAAAATGTATATTTAAGAAAATTGTGAGACGAATACCCTTGCAGAAATAAATTTAAGAAATCAATAAGAATCTGTAATTACAATAAATTCTACTGCTTATTGCAAACATATGTATCTAGGTATGAAACTTCAGGCAGCATTAAACACGTTGCTTTCCTTCCTCAGTTAATGATATTACTCTGAACTTTACTATCTAAATGTATGCGAAGAGAAACATTTCTTGTTTTCTGTTACCGTGCTCTTTTGCATCTAGTCATTAACAAAGCTTACTAAAACATTCAATAAATGTCTTTATTAAATAACCAATGGACATATATTTTGAAACTACCCAATCTAGCGGAATTTTTTTTTCATGAAAAATTCTCTTTATATTGAAAACCAGGTTCCTGTGAAACAGACCCCTTCCTTTCCCTGATTCTCTTTCATTCCAGCCTCCCGTCCCCCAAAATGATGAGATTAGAGGAAAGATGAGTAGAAATTCTTTCACATTATGAAATACGCATTCTAAGAAAAACTTATTCTATCACAGATATATTGCAAAGTCAAAAATAAGTACACTTGATACCAAAATTGGGAAAGAAGGAAGGGAATGCCATGGGAATTGAATCTTTCCTAAAGGTTTGGAAGAAGGGAATGTCTTGTTATTTTAACCCTAACTTAAAACTATGGGGAGTCCTTAAGCATATGGTTTTATTATCTTACGTGTTGTTTCCTCATGTTGAATGGAAGACAGTTAGAATGGAAACTAAAAAGAGCTTCCTACTTCTCCATCTTACTGACACTTCACAATTTCAAAATATGACCAGTCCCTTCAATTCAGTCAAGCTATACCACACAACAAATGTAAGATGCCAGAGCAGTCTTGATGCAAGCATTCAGTGTTCCAATAATGTTGGGAGCTGCCAAGAACAAAATTCACCTCCTTTACAAAATCTTTGCAGTGCCAGACTAGGCTAGAGTTTTCAGACTAGGCTGAGTTCTCAGGGTTTAGTTTTATTAGATAACATTAAACTCTTGCAAGTTTCCTTTGTTGATGCAAAATGTCATCTACAATCTACAAATGAGTATTTTGGAAAACAAGACCACACAATGAAACAATTAATAATGAGAAATCTAAGACTGAATCTGTATTCTAAATACAGATTCTTTGTTTCATGCAACTGATTTTAACCTTATTCACGTATAGTAAGACCAATCCTTGAAATCATTTGAAATGATAGTCTAGATATTTTGAGTGCTAAAATATTGCTTCCTTAATTTACGTATCTTATAATTTTTCTAGCACATTAAACGTGCTGGAGGATTTGTATTCCAGGAGATTGCCCTGCTAGTCCTGTAAATCTGCCACTGCTTATCTAACTGAAATATTTCCAGAACACTAAACGCTTGAGTAGAGTCTTTGAAGGCTACAAATTGAAAGGAATACTTAGAGCAATGTCTCACACAACCCCTCTCCTACCTTCCGCTATCACACCTCTACATATCACAGCCATCACAGTTTTAGTTTAATTAGACAGTGTGGAGATACTTCTGCAGCATTTACCAAACTTTATCATCCTTATTAGACCAAATATTCATACACAGAGGGGAAAAATGTTTTTGTTATTTACTGAGGCTTATACTTCTGTGGAATATAACCTTATTGTGTTCTCCAGAGCTTTTGTAATTGTTTAACTCCAGTAGCCTACTAAAGAACAAGATATTGCAATAATGGAAAGCCCTACGGAAATTTCATCTGCACACCAGCTCAGTTTCAGGACAGCAGATCACATTTCAGGCATTATTAGAAAAGGAGCATTAAACAAAAATGAAAATATATGCCACTGTTAAATCCACAAATCCACCATCTTGAAAAAAAACACAAGCAGTTCTGACTCTTGCCATCTGAAAAAAAAAGGATATAGAGAAACACTAGAAAAAAGTGTGAAGATGTACAGCAAGTATGATCCAAAGTGTATAACGCTTTCTAAGCAAAGAACAAAAGAGTAGAATAGGATTCTTCAGTTTGGAAACAGAAGACGGAATATGGTAGAAACCTAGATGATGAGCGTGGAGACTGCCTGACTGTTCACTATCTATTTCAATAACAGAAGTAGGTGGTCAACAGATGGAGCAAGATGTTACAGCTCTCAGAAGACAGGAACATTTATTAACAAATGCTTAATTTACCTGTAGAATACGCAGACATATAACAATATTGCAGCTACTAAAAGATTATGCTTTCTGAACAAAGTCATGGAGTAAAACTATTCTTGGGCTTTTAGAAGTCCACACTACCTTCATTACGCTGATAAATCCTGGTAATGGTTAATTTCAACAATATGAAGCATATCAAAAGATGTATGTTCTAACATACACTACTCTAATAGTCTGTTGAATTATTTTTACTGCAGATTCATTATGTGTATCACCAGATTTTTTTAAAATTATTTTTAATGGACTGGAATAATCATAATTGTCACCATGAGGAAACCACCCCCACCCCCTCTAAACCCCAAATACATTATCTTCATCTGCCTCAAAACGTATATACACACAGCAGTTCAAGAGATTGTCATGGTATGGTTATCTCACATTCAGGCTACTAATAGGATGATGGTACTTGTTCCTGGGTCAGTGAACAAGCCAAAGCTGCCTAAAGTCAGACTCAAGCTTCAAGAGAAAAGAAAGAGGGGGTTGCCTTTTTTTTTTTTTTTTTTGAGAAAAGGAAAATGTACAGAAATGGTTAGTTTTTACTGCTTCCACACTGTTTCATCTTTGCATGCTCTGTCTTTTGTTTCAGCATAGCTGTGCTAGTAATACTCTTGCCTGCAGGCCAGAAGGTCAGGGGTTGAAGGACAATATAAAAACTTAGGCTCTAATTCAGTGATGACACGGAGGCACACTGCTCATAGGGGAAGAGCAACCATACTGTCAAAGGTGTCTCCTTTGGATGAAACACTGAACAGAGGTTCCTACTGGCAAAGTCAAATGAAAAAGGAATAAAAGCTCTACTGTGAAAAATGTACTTTAGAAATGACTGCTGTAGAGTTCAGAACAGGAGGTAAAGTTCTCATAGTTCACTAATAAAAATTTGTTTTGCATCCATCTTCAAGATTTATGGATACGTGGGAAAAGAAAAATATTTGTTATTGGTTCTAGGTGTCATTTTCAATTCATATTACAAGAGCCAGAATATAAAATCTGTATCTTAATGTCACGTAGCTTTGTTTAATACAAATCAAGGGTTATAACTGAGTGAAAATTAAGTAATTTATTTTTGCAGATTAACAGGGGTTCTTGTCACATTTTAAAAGTTTCAAGTTTCTCTGCATTTTAGCAGTGAAAATATAATTCCGTATTCTAACAGTCAAATAAAAGTACATCTCAAAGCACACTTTAACTTTTAATACACTTATAAACAGCTGTAATGATGTTGGTCAACAACAAAAACAACAAAAAAGAGATGTAGAAATCCCTAAATAAAGTTAGTGAAAATCTAATAATATTTTATAGAGGTAAAATAAACCCACAATTTCACTCTTAATTTTATTCTGTGTAGTACAGAAAAACTTTTAGAGTTTTGAAAAATAAAACTATCAAAAAAAATCACTGACTTTAACTTCTGAATGTTTTCATGTGGAAAGAAAACACATTATAGATAATATCATGACTCAACATGTGTTCACGATCAGACAGGTACTACTTAGATGTCATTGTACCAAGAACAGCGATTCCTGTGATCTACAAGACCGCATCTAGACCACAAAGTTCTGCCAGCATCAGATCTTTGATAAACACAGCAATATGGTAATTAAAACAGAAAATACGCCTTCATCAGCATAACTTCTTACGTGACGATGAGGTGAAATAGAAAAAAGGCACTATCATGTTGACACTAAGCTTAAATGAGTTGATATAAATGTGTTTGCAGCAGGAATACTGTACAAGTAGGTACAGTATTCTCAGATGAAGTAAGATTGATGGAAAACCAAGACCTCTTTAGAACAAACTTTAACTTTATTTTTTGCTATTAACATAAAACTGCTGTTAAACTGCATTAGAACATTTCCTATTGAAAGTGCCTGCAGTTAAACAGGTTGAGTGAGTGAAAGTGTAGGAGTCAAAATCAGGATAACAGCGTGAATAAGGTTTTTAGCCAAAAAGCTGAGGTGGTACAAGTATTTGCCAGTGCTTATCCTTTACCTTTCACTTTGACTACAATGTAAATATTGAGGGACTTTTTAGAAAGGCATGTAGTGATAGGACTAGGAGCAATGGGTATAAACTGGAGAGGGGCAGATTTAGACTAAGCATAAGGAGGAATTTCTTCATGATGAGAGTGCACTGGCACAGGTTGCCCAGGGAAGCTGTGGCTGCCCCATCCCTGGAGGTGTTCAAGGCCAGGTTGGATGGGGCAGCCTGGTCTGGTGGGAGGTGTCCCTGCCCATGACAGGGGGATTGGAACTGGATGACATTCAAGGTTCCTTCCAACCCAAATTATTCTATGACTCTGTGATTTAAGACTCTATATTGGACCTATTGAAAGCTCATTAGAGCTATGCATAAAAGCATTGAAGCCACTATTGCATGTTGAATTTTGTATCCAATATTTTCCACACACAGGAAAAATAAGCTTCATAAAAACCCCACTTGCTGTTAAGGCTCTTAAATGCCAGGATTGCCTCTCAAAAGGGTTTACAGCATAAAGCAGCATTAAGAAAGCCATGTGAGTTGGAGTGAAGAAAAAGAAATTGTTACAATATTACAGAAAAACTTTTTCCTGCTAAGCATCCTTGCAATGAAGTACAAGATTGCCCTGGAACCGAGGTCAAAGTAATGTCAGAAATTTAGGATGATGCATTTCTCATTTAAATAGGCTGGCAAAGTAACCATGTATGACTTAACTAAGCTTCAGCACTGAGCCAAAGTGGGATAAATTCCTATTGAAAATATGAGAAAGGTGCAAATCTATGTAGTACAAAAGGAGTGATGGGAGTAAATTGAGCAGAGGATATTTTTTTGGCTGAATGTCAGAAAAAATATTCCTACCAGAGAGGACAACTATGATACTGTAGAAAAGACACCCCCCGCAAGGGAAAGTGATAGAAGTCTCACTCCTTCAGTGTTTTAAAAATTAGTTGCATAAACACAAAAAAGAAAGATACTGTAAGAAACAACCTGTCCTTGTTGAAAGACTTTTAATATGACCTATTACATCTTATCTATTTCTGTCATTTTATGACTATGAGTGGAAGAGGACAGACCACACAAAGCAAGGAGGGAAATCTCAGTCTGTCATTGGTATTCCTCCTTGCTAGCCTTCCTGTTTCTTGCCTTTCACAACCATTCCCATCATCTACAGATGGTTAGAGGAGCAGGGGGCAACAGACAATTACAAATTAATCTCTATTATTGTTACAGAAGCCTGGAGTTGTGCTCCAACAACACATAGAGCTAATTTTCTTGACTTTTCTTCGGAATGGGAAAATTTGTTGCACATTTCTCAGTTTTATCTTTATCAGGGTGGGTGAATGTTCAGTATAATGAAATAAGTAAGTAATGTAAAACAACATTCTCAATTTTTAATATCTTAAAACTTTTCACTGATACAAGGATTGCCGGCATGAAACTTTCTTTTAAAATCCTTTCATCATATACTGTCTTATAAGTTTATTAGATTCTCTCCACTTCATATTCACTGATGTATTTTCTAACCTTTCTATACCTTAAGTCTCACAATTTTCCTATACCTCCAAATAAAATATAAAAAAAGACCAAAACATCCAACCCTACACCACGCCACACATTACATTTAAAAATTGATCTCAAAAATAATTCAACCCAATTCTTCAGATATATCACTTATGACTGCAACTTCCAGATATACATACTTTCAGCAAGAAATAAGGTTTATTTAACTGTTACACAACCAAACATCAAGTACTTTGTTCTGTAACTGAGGATAATGAAAGGATAATGAGAATTTAAGTTATATCTGGATTCTGAGATATGATTACTTCAAAATATGAACTAAGAAAAAACATTTCCCCTTTCTCTCATTTCTTCTGTATCACTTTACCCAGAAATAAACTTATACCTTGAAAAAAACCCAACCAAACCACAAAATGCACCCTAAAAAATACCCTTCCCAAAACCACATAAAACTAGCAAAAATGACCAACAAAACATCCCCACAAACAAAAAAAAAAATCTCAAAAACTATTACTCATGACATGAAAAGAAATCGCAGGAGAGTGTGTGAAGACTCTTATTTAGTTATTTTGTATTCTGTACATCCCATATTTCTTCAGAATTAAATTTCACTAGTATTTTTTTATGCCCCCTTTATATCTTTGGATTTATTTTTTTTTTTTTGAAATGCAGGACTCCTTTAAATGCAACTAAATAACTCCATGTAGCTGTTCTTGGTCAATGAAGTATCTCACTTCCAAGAAGAGGATGGGGAAATAAAACTGAAATCATGAAACTTGACTGGCATGGGCTAAAAGACTAACTCATGTAAGACCAGTTAGATTTTGAGTTTACTTTTATTCTGTAACCACCAATGGAAAAACAGCACATCCCCTCCAATTTTGACAAATCAGTAAGGATTACAATAGTGGCTTGATTTATACTTGACAAATGTTAGCTGTCTAGGAATCCCCCCCAGCTCCCACCTTGTTTTTTATTCTTTCTCCTATTTCAATATGTTAAGCATTAAAAAACCCCTTTGTTAACTTTAGCTATGTTGTCAGTGACTCAGTTCCTGCTGTGGTCTTGCTCATTCAAGTTCATTAACTCATTTAGTTTGTTTTCATTATCAGTTGATAATAAGCACCTAATAACTACATGAACCAGGATGAAGATAGATTATACTTGAAAGAATGTACCTACCTATAAAAAGTGATTTCTTTCCTAAATATATTTGTTCCCACTTTAAGCTAATTTAAAAGAAAAGTAGAGTAATTCATACAATGTAATTAAATTATCTGTTAACTAGCAATTGTGAACATGACTGAGCTCTGTACAAAACTGCGATAAAAATATTTTGAAGTGCAAAATGTTGGATTGTTACTTAGATAAAGGAAAGTATGCAAATCAAGCCATATTTTAGTTCATGTAGATTTATGCACTTAACTATGAGTAATTCGGATCCTGTCAAATTATAGTAAACTACCTAGGCAAGACATTTAATTTTGTTAAATATAAAACTCTGTGTGATTTCACTCTCCAAATTTTATAGCACCTCAGATTCCACCTTCTTTATCATTTTCTTTGTAATACAGGAAAATGTAAAGCTAGCATTTTACATGAAAGTATGTGTGTGTATATGTAAATTTTTTTCAAAGATTTATCAAAAAAATCCATAGTTATTTCATTGAAAACTTTCATTTTCTTTAAATACTTCAAGACTGACTCAGAAATATATCTTTTTCCACTAACATCAGCTTAAATAGATCACAGATTATGAAAAAGATGTAGTAGTTGTACTTGGGAATTAATGAACAATTTACTACTTTTCAAACAGCTCATATTTTATAACAAGAGAGGTTAATCATGAGGGTTTTGTTAAGGCAATGATTGCAAGCAACAAAAGTGACAGAAGTGAGAGTCCAAGTAGCCAGCAGATAAATTTCCATTAATTTTCCCTTCAAATCCATTATCTATATGGCAATTTATTGCTCATATTAAGCCATTTTATTAAAACAGTTTCTTTGCTTCCGTAATAAGTCCATTGAACTGGCAACCCAAATGAATATTTAAAGGTTATATTCTAAGATTCCAAACATAACTGTAAAAATACGCATTTACTGTTCAATTCCTTGCTGAAACAAAGTTTTTGACAAAGACATATAATTTTAATGGAATCTCTCACACTCACATTGGAAGAAAAATAGAAAACCTGCTCATACCCAATAGGAGTTGTAAATAGCTGTGTGTGCTGCATTCTACATGCAGGCAGTGTTCTTTCTCCAGGACAGAGCACTTCCTGAAGCAAATTTCTCCCTAAAGTTAAAGGGGCACTAGAGAAAACCTAAAAGAACCATCAGAACTAGAGAAAACCTAAAAATCCATAACCAAGTAAGATTGTACTAACCACAAAGTGACCATCTTATCAAAATACTGCAAGCTGCTTTGCTAATTAATTGTTCTGAATTTCACCTTAGGAAGGGAAACAAATAATCCATAGAGGATGTTCTTATTTTTACCTTCTCATTAAGTCTTTTTGTGGAGGATGAACATACTGAGAGGACTGATGAATTCAAAACTCCTTTCTCCAATTAAAAATACCAAATTAGTGACTTCTCTGATAAAGTATTTGAATCCCCTAAAGTCTCAGGCTAAGGTCTTAAAATCCACAGGCATTTTTTTGACCATGGTACCCTGTGATGAAGACAATTCTTAGTGTATGTGCATTTTGCTTTTGCAAGGTCAAATAAAACCAGCAATATTTTCTCGAAAAAAAGTTGAGGCACATTGTCTCTGTAACATCTATTAGTTTAATTTTTTTTTTAAGTGAGAAAAATAATGCCTTTAACCTTGCAAAGCTGTTGCAAATGCACACACACACACGTATATATATATGTAAATATGATAGCAGGACAACATCTCTGCAATGAATAAGCAAGTTCTAGAATCTGATGGATGTTTCTGTGCAACTCCACAGCTTCAAACAATATCTAAGTTTCTCTATGACATCAGCACTTTTTAAGAGAAATAACGGACTTCAGGGTTTGATGAAAGTTCTTAGCGGCTCAACTCTTGCTACTTCTAGCAGGGAAAGTAAAGTATGTTTTCAGGTATTTGTCAGTACATTCACCTTCCTTTGACAAAAATTTTTAGAGCTGAATAGCTCAATACAGAGGTGTGGAACTGATTAACTGCTTCATACAGTGCAGAGAAATACCATAAGCTGCAAGTCTTCCATGGACTGGCCTGCGTACTTACATAATCAAAAGGAAAACAAATTAATTGGGTTAGTTGCAAGTTTTGGTGCACTCCCCAGTTTGTGAAATGTGCTGACCTGTTGAGGGAATTACACAACTGGGATGGAGTACAAGGCATTTGGACTCTTTCTTCATATGCAGGAGAAAAGCATTATATGGAATCACAAGAATTTTTAACAGCTGAGATGTACTGGCCCAGCAGTCGGATGCAGACTAGAGGAACTAGTTGCTGCTAAACAAGCTCAGGTCACCTCCTCTCTCTTTGCCAGTATCCTCTATCTATCCCTTATTTGCTTTGTGTAAGAAAATAAAGAGATTGTGTATCTACTCTTGAGAACACCCAATCTTTTCTGCATCCTCAGGAAAGTGGGATCTCATTGTAATTAAAACAGCATCAACATTCAAGAAAATTGATTTGGGGTTTTTGTTTGGTTGGGTTTTACTTATTTCATTTTACACACATGTAGACATGGATTCAGAAGCAACCTACAGTGCCTCTCTGAACTATTAACGGTACAGTAGAGAATTGTTCTGTATTTGCACATTCCTGTTCATCACAACTTGTCTTTGCACAACTTTTAATTAAGGACAGAGGACTGCATTAGTGAGAAGCAAAAAAAGGAGAAGAGGGACTCATAATTTTATAACTCTAATGACACAATCACCACACAATTAAGCAAGAGACTATGACCTGTATTCTAGATCACGTTGCATGCTGTACTACAGCCCTCAAGAGACCCAAATCGTAAATCTGTGTCCTCAGAAGTAAAACAAAACTTTTCCTTTGCATGTGAACACTGTCGAGTACAGCTTGAACTTGGAACATGAAACAGCTAAAGAGAATGAGCAAAAGTGTGTAAATATGAGAAGGCAAATTTAACATCCCCAAAACCTACAGCAGGGAAAAAATTAGCACAAAAAAGATTTTGGCTTCAGCTGTACTTTCTGTCTAGTGAGTGAAGTCTTTAATATTCTATTCCTGTAAATCAGTTTATAATAACCTACTCTGAGCATATTATGACCTAAAAGCAATAAGGTATGTTATATCAACTGTGTAAAATATTTACACTTTATAAGTTATTGTGTTAGTCATTAATTTTTCCTAAGTCATAATTTTGATCTTTTCTCAACAATCATCTTTCACAAATCATGAACTCTTATGAGAGCAGTCATGCCTCTATTTAACAGTCTCTGGGCCGAAAGTGCTAATAATAATGCAAGCGAAGTTATCAAAGATTTAGCACCAGTGCACCAGGAAAGACATGTGGGCTTCAGTCAGTCTGGAAAAAGAAGCAACTCTGTTCTATAATGCTAAATAAGCTGGGGTAGGGGGTTGGTTGTTTGTGTTCTAATACATCAGTTAACCACGGAAAGCTGCCTGGTTTCATTGTACACTGGATTATTTAAAATATTTCTACCAGCAGACTCAATCACTCAAAATAGTTAAGTATGACATATTAGGAAGCAAGGGTACCATAGATATTGAACATTTCTGTAATGTAAATAAGAGAAGGACTACACACGTGTTTACAACCGATCTTACACGAATACAGAGAATATTTTAATTTATAATAGCTTAAAGATGGGCTTCAATTTATTTTCTTGTCTTTAATGGTATAAATGCCAAGTAAATCATTAAAAGAAATGTCAGCTTTATCAGTGGCAGCTGCTCTTACTACTAAAAAAGGAGGGGAAGTGTAAGAGCAGGGCAGCCAGCAAACCCCACAGCGGTCTGCAAAGTCACTAGTGGGAAAACAACAAAGGCCTTTCCATGCAACTAACACAGATGTGCCCATAGCCAAACTGTCAGAAACAGTTAAGATGACAGCTACTCACAGTTCATTATTTCCTTCTCACAGGTCACTGGGTGACAAGCTGGGTCACCATGCTTTGTCGGCTGCTACAGACTTCCCCACTCCCCTCATCCCCCAGTTCCTATCCCATTTAAATAAAGGTAAGCTGCTCAAATTGGGATACTAATGTAAAGATCTCCAAATGCTTTCTGAAATGGGAATGTGATGTTTATTATACCTTCTTTTCATAGCCTCTCTGTGATGAGCAGAGAACAGGATGTGTATCTGTAGCAGATACAGCTGTTAGAATAATTTTGTCAACAAATAACTAAAGCAGATATTGAAAACTAATTTGTCACCAATTCGAAGTTTTAACCTTAAGAACATTTACATGGCAGACAGATCACAGAAAATCATTGCAACTCAATGAAAAGATGTTTTTGTTGTAGGGGAGTTTCAACAAATAGAAATTGGAGGGTGTATTTAAAATGTATACAGACATTTTTGAATGCAGAAAATACAATCTCAGGCACTTTGTTGTTAAGTGGAATACGTATAGATTTCAAAAATAATCCAGCTGTGAATTAATTTATTAATATATTCTCAGTCTTCATGGAGTAATCAATTTGCAATACAGATTATGACTTTTATCTACGTTTCTCCCACTTGGACCTTAAAATGAACGAACAGAGCACAAAGAATCAAGGTTAAGGATTTGCTTAGCTGTTACAATGTTACCAATTCATAGCAGTGTCATTTATGGAAGCAGAAGAACATTTCCAACTTCTCAGAGGTATTCCTTAGTAATTTTTCTGACTAACAATTCTTATAAAAATGTAATAACTGAATTTGTCCAAATGATTCAGAAAAAATTGAAATGAAACCAACTATCCCAGATGTGTCTTTCTCAGTATTAAATACGACAAGGTCATAAGCATTCAGACCCAGATCCAAGAATGCTTGTACCTAACATGTACTTAACTAGGAGCATACTTAAATGCTTATCTGGATTAGAGACAAAATATTCAGAAACTTGTGAAATCAAGCCTACTTATGGAAGCAATGTAATCTAACAAGGCCAGGAACTAAAACTGCATTAAAACAAATGATTAATTTTAGAAACATGACCAGTATCTCTTAAAGGGACAATTCACAAATCAAATGTACTACTAGAGCAGCACAAATACAGAGTAAATGCTCATTTCCCTTTTTCAGATTAGAATTTATTTTCCCGTGTTCCGTTTTACTTGTACTGCAGTTTTGCGGGGAACACAGTTTTAAAATTCATTTTTAAAAAAACCAGATCAATATCTCACATTAAGCACGTAATACTCCTCTGTAGAGATACGTAAAGAACAAAGTGTGAAGTCTGGAATGCAACTTCATTAAATAGCTCCTTGTTTTAGACACTTAACTGTCATCAAAAGAAATTTCATCTGTTACAGTTAGTGATACAAGAGCACTTTCACTTTCCTAGTTGGGCCCAACAGGTAGGATGAAAGAAGTCATAAAAAGCTGTCAGAAATTAAAGGGGTTACATTTCCACAAAGGAAGACACCTCAAAGATTAAGTTGTTATCCTGATCCAAGCAAACACATTACACTATGTAATGTGTTTCCACAAGTGTCCACTCAAAACCTTCTGAGTGAAAGGAGGCAATAGATTTGCTATTTCCCCGTATGTGTACAACAAGGATGAGAATAAGGATGGAAAAGAAGTGAGTGCCCATTTGTTACTTATGTAAGTCAGTAGTTCTTGGGCACTGAGGGAAGTACATGTATCGCAATCATACAGTTCAACTCTCCACTCATCCTTACCCTAAAGGTTACATCTTCTCAGCAACTTGAATGTTCCATGTCTAGTAAATAGCTTATGATTGGACTTTGGTCTCTTTGGGGCAACACTTGTAATTTAGAAAGGATCTTTTCCTCAGAGGTATTTGATAGAATGGATGAGGTTTTCACTTTTGACATAGAAACTCAGGGATTTAGATGGATAAATCAGAGATGAGGTTCAGGTTTTCATATCTTACAGGCATCACATATCATATAAATTGGTAAAAGTATAAGATGCATTGAAAAAACAGCATGGGCAAGGACACTGGAGAAGGCGTCCCTAAAGATACTAAGGACTTGCTGAGACCACTAAGGTAAGACATAAAAAAAATGAAACAATCATATTCTTACTATTTTTACTATCATGTGTCATAGGACAATGTGCAATTGGTTAAGCAACATGCAAGTAAGATTGCAGCCTTCAACCAGCAGAAATGAATAAGGAAAGAACATCTAGCTGTATTAAAGTTACAAACTTGAAATCTAATCAACCACATTCTTTGAAACTTAGCCATTTTTATAGATCTCTCCCTGCAACATTCTATAGAATAGGTGTTATTTCAATATGAAGCCGACTTTATGCTCTTGTGGATCGCCATGGAAACGTGACTTTCTTAGAATCCAAACCAGAAAAACACTAAGAAGGTCTCCAAAACATTACAGTGGAAAAAGAAAACTTACAGCAGGACTCAATAGCTTAAAAGAACACACTTGTTGGTATTTAAGACTGCTAATGGATCCAAAGGATCCATAGTTTTCACAGATAAAATGCAGGTTTGGCAGGAGACTTGCAGTAGTCTGAAGCGGCTGGAAGCCTAGTGATATACTTCACAACACTTAAAAATTACCCTAAACCCCAGTGTCCAAGTAGCCAGATCTCACTTTAGAGAGACAGTTCCCTTCCCCTCTCAGCTCCCACAGTTTAACAAAAATCTAGAAATGTGTTAAGCAGGGCAGTTAACCAAAAAGTTTTATAAAAACCAGTTGAACTTCTTAAGAGGAACAGTGGTCCTAATCTTCACTTTATTCACCTGTATAGCTGGACGAACTGCTGAAACAAAAATTCTAGGACATTGATATAAATTTTCCTCTACTAACACACAATTCACAACTCATTTGTGCTTATGACAGTTTTCATGTTATTTTGTAAAGGAAGGCAAATTTTATTGCTATTTGGAAATTGAACAGCTTTTCAAATCACAGACGATAAATAAAATCCTGTCTCCGATTTCTTACGTCACCTTTCAAGCACTGAAAGCATTCTTCAAACTACAGAGTGGAATGTGGCAGCTATTTAACACAATATATCAGTATTTATCACAGTCTAGTGAAAAATAGCAGCAAAAGAGAACTGAAATCACTTAATACCTCCCATAACAGAGGTATCTGCAGAAGTTTTGAATTAGTTACCATTGCTATTTAATGTCAAATGTTTCTGACAGTAAAATAATGTCATTTTAGTATTAAAATGTATTTTTTCTAGATATAAATTCTAGTTCAGGAAAATGCTTTAGACTGCATATCCCCACTTGGGTGGCATGAGATAAAGACAGTCTTTAAGCACAAACTGCTTCACTCTGTCTTGAGTGCAAATAGGTTTCTAAATCAAAATTCTGTTCTGCAAGAAAAGTCTTTTAGCTTAATATTTATATACTAGAGGCTAAAAGCATGGACATTCAGGTGAAGAACTGTCACTTCTCCCAGGGTGCTTAAATGAAGTGAAATACTTTGTAGCGACCCCTAGCATTGAATTGCTTATTTAGGGCATAACAATTCATACTCAAAGCACTGTGGAGAAAGTTGTCTTGTACAAGCTTTCACCTTATGTCGCAGATGGTATCTTTATAAAGACTCAAGATAATCAATATTAACATCAGTACTTTAGTTTATATTGTTAACATACAAGAGTATTCACTAGCAGTTACATGACCTATGTTTAACAATGCTTTAAAGTTGATTTGTTAAAGAAAAAATTACCCTAAATACAAGTAACCTGCCTATACAGTTCCCAAAAAAATCTACTGAGAGCCAATACCTTCAGATGCCTCAGTAATATCATAGTTTTCAGATATATTTGAGAAGTATTTTGGATAATCAAAGACTAAATATTTGCTAGATAATATAAATGAAGGACCAGAAATACCAGTCCTTGGAGGAGGACTACAGGAGCGAGTTTATGGGCTCTTGAAGGGTAATAGATTGTTGTAACATTTCTCTTGGAAGTAGATAAACCAAATCTGGTTGTTGCTTACAGTCTCCTGTAAATTACTGATATTGACTTACTGCCAGGTGTAAAAACAACATTAACTAGTTCAACTTTCATTCTGACAGTGAGTGATATCTAGTAGTCTTTCATGTGAATGTGAGGTCCATTTTTAAAAAGTTTTGATCTAAAAATAGGCAAAAGCTCAGAAATATCTCACTAAATATCATTTGTAAAAGAGAGTTTCAGTTATCTAAAGAAAGGCAGTCTTCTGCCTGCTGTAAGTGGAATAAATATGCTATGATCTGTTTTATTCAAATTAAAATACAGTCTTAAATTGAAAGTAAATGTCTCACCTGCTTGGCTCACTGTGACTTTCAGATTTCTAATAAAACCCCTACTATTTAAACTTAGTCTTGTAGCACAAAATGTGTCACAATGTTGATACAAGTCTTATTTCTTTACATAATTTGTGCAATATGAATATGGTAGATAAAAATGAAAAAGTAAATCTTCAATTACTACCAAACATTATCTACATCAATCTTCAAGATGAAAAAATAAAGCACATAAATGTCACCCCTTTTTGTTAATTTTGGTCAAAATCCCCGTTTGCTTATCAGCCAGAGGGTTCCTGAGATATTTCAATAATATCCAGGAAATCAATCTTACATGAAACTGAAGGAAAACATCTAATGTCATTGAACAATAAATATCAGTTCTGTCAGTGGCTTACCTTTGAGCTGAGGCCTTAGGATGTTTCTCTTCTAGTTTCCTCACCAGTGCCACTGTCAGCTGTGTAGTCTCCCCTAGGGGATCTGCAGGCATTAAATGGGCGTCCAAAGGTCCTGAAAGTTGTTTTTGATTGGGGTTGCTGACATTTTTTTGCAGAACCTAAGAGAAGGAAGCACAACCATGTAATTTATATATTGCTAATTAAAATAATGTGTGTCTACTTTTTCAAGTAAGGCTCTTGATTAGCAGAAAATGTCAGAAATACAAATAGCTATGTCAAGATGCATCAAGAAGCACAGATGTAGAGATCTAGTGATTTTTTTTTTTGTTTTCCTTCCTTGAGTTTTTCCACATAGGGAACAAGAAATTTCCAAAATTTGTTCTGCGTGGGCTACAACTGTAAAGCATTTTCAGACACAAATATATATAATTTCATTCCTCATTCAAGTCCTGCATATAACCACTATTTTTCTAGTATACAAGTATCTTATTAAGAAATCAAATGAGGTTGGTTATTTGAGGAAATAAGTTGACTTCCACATGGATATTTGTTTTTTCAAAACGTGTTTTTGAAAGTACTGTCTCTGACCTGCCTCTGGCTTAATACTGTGACCTCTTCTGCTGAGCTGCTGTCTATCTCCTGATGAGCTGCAGACCAGACCCCATGGTGAATGCAGTTTTCTGTCTGGGTCACCTCCTCTCTTTCATTTAGTTCCTCTAGGTAGGTCAGGACAAACTCAGGGTAAGCCTGTAGCAAAGGACAAAGGCAGAGGAATAATGAAGAAAAACATCAGCTACATCAGCAGAATCACAACAGTCTAAACACCAGGAATGATGGGAAAAGTGGTTGTTGATATACTCAATGTCACAAAAGTTACTGCATATAAATTACTTTGTATTTTACAAAGTTTTCAAAGTCAGTGTTAGAGTGACCTTCTGAAATGCTCTAAAGTGAAAAACAAAACATTTGAACATTATATATCAGTTGAAGAACAGAACAATACCTCTCAAAATGAGAATTCCTATAAATATTAACAAACTAAATTTTTGTTTATGAGTCTTTAGGTAATATTTAAGTAAGTATAGGTGACATTTAGGTAGATTTTAAACCAGCATATTCTGAAATCAAGATACATCACATACAGAAAAAAATCTTCCTGATGGTTTTGAAACCAAAGAAATTTTTACCAATTTAATCCATTAATGAAACCAAATTACCTTCTTAACACTCTCTTGATCCTTGCTGACCCACATTAAAGAAACAACTATTACCTGCAGTTGCATTTGAGATATTAACATCTCAACTACCTAGCCTACCAGATCTTGTACCGTGGTAACATGATTAATTTTATTTCTTCAGCTCAGTCTGTGAAATGACTGCACGGCAGTTTCTTGAGTGCTACTTCAATTCAAGCAGTAGTCAGCCTGCTGTCCTCAGGATCAACTAGGCAGCATCTTCCTTCATATGAAATATTTTTTATTTATAATGAAAATTGTAGTTTAAAGTTCTCTGAGCACCTGTGCTGTTTATAGAAAGTGTATAGGTGTCAACTATACTAAACTAGACCAAAAAAAAGAACTCTTACAAGACTTTGACATTTAGTACTTCAAAAAATTGAACAAATGATCTATCACACCCTCATGGCTACAGAATGAGGTGTCTCACAAGTAGAAGAAAAGCCATCTTTTTTCTGTTCCATCACTCAGTAGTGAATAAACATAAGCAATTCCATTTATAAGGCAGGTATGCCCATTTTGGGCATATTATCCATGCATATTATCTGCATGGACATCCCACAGATTCAGAGAAATTTCTAAGCCCAAGTGGAAAGCACAATATGAAAACTAAAGCTTACCCTCAAATTCAAGAATACTTTTTTTGTTCATGACTTAAGAACACTTTTTAACGTTGAGATATTTTTTGTTTTGATGTTGCATTTTACTGGAGATTCCAAAAATAAAGCTCAGACTTTAGATTTGATTGCATCACTTTTTCTTTAGCCTTCATGTCAGACGTCTCCCATTGCAGATATTTTCAATTTAGGACCATTTATATTTTACTTTAAAATCAATCCCTTCAACAGCGAGAGTACAAACAAACAGTGGGGGGCTTTTTATTTCTTGAGGGAAAAAAAAATCCTTCACCAATCAATACTAATGCTCCTGCTGTTTATCACCCTGTATAGACAATATATAATGAAACTTTTCTATTCTGCTTCCTAGTTCGATCTGCATTTTAATTCTGATGCAATACACTAACTTAGATTTCTAGCATATTTTTCAGACTTGGCTACATGAATAATGAGCCAAGATTCCACTTCTTTCAAGAACAAAGTCCTCCTCTACAAGCACTCCAACTTTCACTTTACTTATCGGTGCTGCTAAAAAAAGGGATTCTGGTTTCTTTACTCCCACTTTTCACTTTTTCTGCCTTATGCCATGCTATCACTGCTTCTGTGCTGGAAGAAAGCATTTGGCAGCTATGCAAAGAATAGAGAGAACTGACCTAGTAAAATTAGTCATTTACTCACATTTGTACTTAAATCCAGTTCAGTGTGTCACATTCGTGCCAGAACACCAGACAGAAGGGAAACTGGTTTGGAAATCCCTGTGTCTGCTTGATTCAGCTGAAGGGCTGTAGGTCTACAATTTCTCTATACTAAACAACTTCAGAAGGTAATTCCAGGGAACCTCTGTTCTTCATGAAAGCGAAGAGAAAAAAAAACCCATTCACAGTGTAGAAAGCAACAAAATCATCAAGCCTTCCCAGGACAAGAAAAATAACTTCCCAGTTAGTTCTACTCTTAAGCAAATACATTGTTTTGGAAAGTTTATTTGTGGTCTGAAATGCATTCCACCACCTCTAGGAAATATTTTGCTTTCAGTGCACATCACTTATGCTAGAATCTTTTGGGAAATACATACTCAAAACTCAGATCACATTAAAAAGAGCATTATTAGCTTATCTTATTTACTTTTTAGAATGATAATTGACTTACACTTTTATTTACAAGTTATCCTTAAGTTTTATATGAATAAGAGTACACAACCTGACCTATCACAAGTATGCACATCATTAAATATTAGTCTATTAACCAAAATTGTAATGGGAAAAATATCAAGAGTTGCTGTATCTGCATAAGAACAGTTTGGAGAACAGGGAAGCAACTTCAGAACTGAATTATGAATCAACATCTTAAAATACTTCATTTTAATGTTGTTTTTCAGAACCAACTAGTGCTCTCCAACATAATAAAAGTAAACCATACCTTGATTGCATAGAGGAGAGTATGTTAATGGCAAACACAGTAATTAGTAGTTATTAATTCCAAGAAAATGAGTTTCCTTCTCAGTCTGAATGATGTGTCACATATCATTACACTGTCTTTTGCTGGCCTACATATGCTGCAACTTAACATAACATGACACTACGACTAAAGTGAATGTGATAGGCAATATTTAGAGAAATAGACCATTTTCCAAAGAGACTTACTACTAACTACTAGCATTTTTTCCTGATAAGAAATACATTAGAACAGAACAGTGTTATAAACTTAGAAACTTCAGAAATATCTCTCCTCACAATATAGAAACTACAATAATTTTTATATTTCAATTAATAAAAAAACAGTGCTGAAGATGAAATAAAGAATAGTACAGCTGACAACTGTATTTTTATTTAATAATGACCTAAAACATTTAGCATAATTCTAGATAACAAAGCAATGGGAACGCTGTCTCCATTTCAGACTGAGTTGTGTAAGTACTAAAACCTAATCTAATGTCCAGATAAAAGGATGAAAAAGGCAGGTTGGTGCAAGAGAGAAGCATCTTTTATTTAATTCCTTCTGGACAGTGGTTCTCCACAATTTTCCCAATGGTAGCAGTAGAATATGCTGCAGACATTCCCAACACCTCTGTGAAAGGCTTCAAAATGTTCAAATGCTCAGAAAAAGATACAATTCTTCACAGGTACAAATCACTGGATATAACCTACTGGTATGCTAATGCAAAACTACCACTTATTTATTTGACGAGAACAAGGCTGCAAGGGATAAAAATCACGTTTCTGCAAGTCCTCTACCACCCTTCCATTGCTGTCCATGGATTCCTGATAGCAACTTGTATGAAACAGCTGACCCGCAAAACATTAGACTTCAAACAAGCTGCTGAGCGAGATTCCCAGCCAGAACAAACACAAATAAAGAACAGCTCTTCCGTCAACTGAGTGTGTTGAAGACCATTGCCCTTGCACCATCCAGATATTTTTGTTATTCAAAGACTCGATCTGATTAAATGTGCTGTTAAGGAACCTCTCAGCAATTTTACCAGGAAAATATATTTTATTTTAATCAACCTATTTTACAAGGGCTATTTTCTTTATCTATGCAAGCGTAATGGAACAGTAATTCAATATTATTTTGAAAAAAATTCTGTTGCAATTTCTTTCTACTTCATTGGAGGAAGGGGGGTTCCTAAATTCCATATTTCTGCTTAGACCTGAAGAGAAAAAAAAATTTTTGTTACTCAGTGGTAGTTTTCAGGGCTTCTGCTCTGACAGAGGATTTTATTAAGACTCATTAAGACACATCTATAACAACATAAATTACAGTATTTTTTAAATCTCCCCACAGTACACTGAGATTTTTCACAAAGATGTTGCATGATTTGCAATAAAAATGGGATGCTTCCAACTTCTCTCATTAAAGACCATTTCACTATTTACTAAAGTTTTCACAATGCTCATTCTATAAACAAATTTTCTGTATTTCATGTTTATTAAATGTTAATAGAAAGTCTTGGTAACATATCAGGCTTGAGTTTAAGGGTCTTAATTTCTATCCCAGAATGCATTTTAAGCCTCTGTTAAATTCTTATAAAAGCAGTGAAACATACAGCACATTTTAGATGTCAATTGTTCTTTAGACTTCAGAGATGTCCTCACTTCCAAACATTCACTTCTAGTTATCACAGGCTACTATACTGATTAATGAACAAGATTTTTTTTTTATATTTTTACTGCATAACTGAAATAAAATGAACATGCTCTATAATTCAAGAAACAGTAAAATTAAATAAACAAAATTAATACATAAAATAATGAACTGATCCCATTAATTTTAAAAAAGTGTTCATAAAATACAGTATCTTTCTATTTATTCATTAAATATGAAATATTGATAACATGAACAGGAAATAATAGTGATAGCATAAAACCAGCAAACATTATTCATTGAAGGTTTCATATAGAAAAAGGAAACACATTGTAACAAACACGGAAAAACAACCAAACAAGAAACAAAAAAGCAAAACACACCACAAATCCAGCATTCAATAAATGCAGATATAAAGCCATACTTTACAGTAGATGGAGCCATTACTTCCAAAACCCTTACTCGATAGATGTCACTTTTGTTCGTTACTAAATGAGTAATTTGAAGAGTTACATCTTGCCTTACTAAAACACAAAAACAAATTTGCCGAGAAAATGCCATTTACACTTCAAATAGCATGAGTTCACAAGGCAAACCACACTTGATTTCTGAAACTAACACCTTGGACAAGAATACAATGCAGTAAATTAAGATGTGAAAAAGAAACAAGTCCTCTGCAGCTTATTCTATTGGATAAATGCGTCATGCATTAAGATTTTTTTGAAGTGAAAAGAAATTAATTTGTTTTTATAATAATGCAAATTAAATCACAAAATACCTCAAGGAAAACAGTTTCCTAGCTCTATATGACACTTAGGACACTGGAATTTTTTAAAATGTTCCAAACTATGTATTTCCCATTAATGTTCAACAGCATTTGAACTCAAATCCCATCAAGAGAACAGATTTCTGAAAATAACATTTTTTTTTCCCCTACCTAGACAATAACATTTCCATGCATCCTACCACTGGATCCCAGGGAGAAGAGATCAGTACCTCCTTCTCCATGTGCCCCCTCAGGAAGCTGTATGGAGCCAATGAAATCATCTCTCAGCCTCCTTTTCTCCATACTAGACAAGCCTGAAGTCCTTAGCTGCTGCTCGTACAACATTCCTTCCAGCTGTCCCACCAGTTTTGTTGCTCTCCTCTGGATGCATTTTAGGACTGTACATCCTTCTTAAATTGTGGGGCCCAGAGCTGCACACAGTGCTCAAGGTGAGGCCATATGAACGCTGAATACAGCAGGATAATCAACTTTTTTGACCAGCTGGTTCCACTGTGCTCAACTCCCACCTCAGAATGCAGCTTGCCCCTTTGGCTACCAGGCCACACCACTGACTTGTATCGATCCTGCTGTCAACCTGCACCTCCAGATCCCTTTCCGCAGGGCCACTCTCCAGACTTTCCACTTCTATTTTATACTTGTGCTTGGCACTACTCTGTCCCAGGTACCGAATGCAGGATTTTGACTTGTTAAATTTCATCCCATTAACCATAGCCTAAAAGCCTGAATCTATACAAACCCCTTTGCAAGACCTCTTGTCCCTTAAGAATGTCAACTGCACATCTCCCAGTTTACCCTTATCAGCAAACTTGTTAATGGTGCATTTACCAACAAACTAGATATGCCAGAGTTAAAGATACTGAACAGAGCTGGCTACCAAACTGAGTCCTGGGGAACAGCACTGGTGACCGGTCACCAGCCAGACGTAACCCCCTTCATTTTCAAGACATATATATATATTATTTCACTTGTGAATCCCAAGATATATACCTGTATGGACAGGTATAAGGTTTTATTTCACTAGCTCTACTAATAAAATACTCGATAAATTAAACAGAAAGTGTCATATTTACCTAAAATAATACTCGAAACCCCCTTTTCAACCTCAGAATTGCTTCCATTTCCTATGTTTTACAAAAAAAAGTTTATGGACCTTTGAAAATCTAACATATTGAATGTAAAGCCTCTATAGTAAGATTCTTGTAGCCAGTCCACATTTTTAGTTATGTATAGGTTTAAAAAATAGAAAATCATCTCATGATTCACAGTCTAAAAACTAATGAACTGTCCCCAACTAGTTTCTTGTACATGTTTTTTTGTTACAGTCAACTTTTCCTGATATAACAAAAGAAATTCTGACCAACTTTTGTATGCCAGATATAGAAACTGGGAACAACACATGCTAAGGAGAAAGGAAAAGTTTGCATTCCTGTAAGACAAGAAAAGCAATCCACCTATAAATCTATCAAGTTCTATATTATATAAACTTTAACTTTTCTTACCTATATTAGCTGAAGAAAAATCAGATTATGTTAAAAAATAAATTTAAATTGCCACAAGTGCACTGCTAAAGTTAAATGTTTTAATGATACCTATCTTTACCTAAGCTTGATACAGTTTTTTTGAAACTGAAAACCAAAAGGCATTGCACACAGAGAAAAAGGTATGATCCTCATGTTTATGTATATGTTTTATATTCCTACTTAGTCTGAGATTCAAATAATCCATATAACAAATATTTTTCCTCCAACATCTGAGAAAAAAAAATCCTTTGAAAACCTTCAATTTGTTGAAAGCATAATTTACCTGAAGATTCAAAAATCCAAATAAGCTTTAGTTTATGTTGATTTGTTTTTCTTATTTTCAGTTTTCCAAGTTTCTTCATTCTCTATTAATTTTGATATTTTATATTGGTCTAATTATTTTTAATCAGACAGTTGAACAGAGGTTTCTTAAATAGATGCAATTTCATCGAGTCTTGAAATGGAAGCTGTTTCTGCTCTGTAGTTTCAGGGTGCTTACAAAACCACATTTCTGAAGTAGCATCCTCCATTAGGCAAGAAAATTCTTCGCATCCCAATATACAGACAGTTGCTTAAGGATACATCAGCCAGCCAGGATCATGCGTGTCTGACTTGCATAACACTTGCTTTAAATGTAAATAAATCAAAACTAGGTTCAGCACACAATCTTATTCATCTGGGACACATCTCAGGAATGCCTAGCAGAAGTAGGTAGGGGTTATTTTTCCCCTAAGTGTCAGCAAGTGACAGATCTCAATGACACCCTATGCTATTTTTCTACAGGAAGCACCAAGAAGTAGAAATACACAGACTTACTATGAATCTTGACATATTTAACAGTCCCAGGGTATCACATCAACCCCTTTAGGTTATTTCAATTTGATCTACATAGCCACGAAAACAAAAATCAATGTGCCCAATGATCTAGTAAAACATTCACCCTAACCTATGGAATCTTTTTTTTTTTTTTTTTGAAGTCCAGGCATAATAGGCACAGTGACCCTCAGAGCTATGCCATTGGCAAGATATCCATCTTAGCAAATGATCTCTCATGCTGGATGAGTTAATACATATAATCTATAAAGAGAACTTTCCCCTCGATCCTTCTGTGGTGGCCTAGGCCTAGCTTTAGTGAACATCATAAACATTTGCTGGTGCTTTTACAAAAGCCATGTAGAAAGCAAGTGCATGAGTGGATTCTTCAAGGCTATTGGAGGACATAGAAGACTATCATTCCTTTCTAAATCTAAGATATACCTGTTCTGGTATACTCTTTCTACATCATAAAGGCTTCAGTTTACCAACAGAGAATTTCAGAAAATTTCAATAACAGAAAAAATATGTATTGATACCAGGAGAAAAGTTTCCATGTTGAATATTTGATTCACTATATTATATACTATATGGGGCCTGGTCTTCAAAGTCCTCTAAAGTTAGCAAATACTTTTTCTATTGTGTCAGTGAAGTTTGGCAAGCTTTACCAATCTTATGAGGGAGCGAGTCATAGAAAACACAGCATAGAGGAGATACTGCAATGTCGTAGATAAGCAAAGTATTTATAGACCTGACATATTCCAGGCATGGACAAATACAGGTTATTTATGTTTGTCAGCAGCTAAAAGAGCTCTCCAAAACATAGCTTACTCACTGCGGTAGACTTGGAGCTATCCAGAGTGTGCTATGGAAATATAAACAAAATAATTCTTTTGTGGTGGGAAACAAAACAGAGAAGAGAAATATAGGCACAGGTCCCACTCTGAGACAAGTTTGTATGCTTCTACTAAATTCAGATCCTTACAAGACCAGAGGAAGGAAACATGTTGGGAAGGCAAGTGTTGCACACTATATGTAATCCCTCTTATAATTCATATTTCAAAGTAGAAAAGTTACTAAAACATATTAAACTTTATTGGCATTTCAAATATTTATAACATACAGTATTATGATTCAATTGTAATTTAGTGACTAGTTATAAAACTGGAATTTACTTC
Organism: Phaenicophaeus curvirostris; assembly: GCF_032191515.1. NCBI lineage: Eukaryota > Metazoa > Chordata > Aves > Cuculiformes > Cuculidae > Phaenicophaeus > Phaenicophaeus curvirostris. Next base: position 8,323,141 of record NC_091396.1, read on the forward strand.
CAGTCAGAATTTAATATCAAATGTCAGCCATAATATGAATTCTTATAGCATCATTACTTACTATATCATAGTTAATCTAAATGATTCTGTGATATTCCAATACTATTCAAAATATATGCATTAGCTTATATACATAGTATCTAGTGCAAATATAGAGTATCTTTCCTGTATACTTTAGTTTATATTCATCTACAGATGTGCCACCACCACAGATTTCAACTGTAATTGGCTGACCAACAGCAAGGCAGCTCTGTACTGCAGCTCAATTCAGAAAAAAAAAAAAAAAAAAAAGAAAAAAAAAAGGGGTTGAATAAGTTAAAAGAACCAGAAAATTCAACAATGTGTCACAAATAGAGAGGTCATTATGCCTGGATAACCCAGGATATTAACAGTTGCAGAAAGTGAAACACTATCCACAACTTAGCAGTCAATGAGCCCTGCTCAAAACAAGTGATCTTCTGTACAACAAGGGTGGCATTTTACAGTTCAGTGCAAAATGGAACAGACCCTTGATATCTTCATTTGTCCTTTTTCTGTGCATATTTCACAGTGCAACGATTTAGGGTCCATAACGTGTCACTTGTTATACTTATAACTACAGAGTTTACTTGAAATATGTATGCACAGAAAAAAAAGTTCAGTGAACTGCAAAGATTGCAACAAATCTATAGTCTTTCGGCTAATATAAAGTTTTACTCCCAGTCTGAAACAATGCTGGTTAAACATACCAAAAGTCCAGTTCAAACTGCTTTTGCTTCCAATATGTGCATTTACTACAGAAGCACATTGCTTAAAGCTTTGCTAGAAACCAATGGCTGAAAAAATAGGTTCTTGTTAAACACCATTTTAAATTAGCAATGACAATATTAGTATCACTAAGGTAATTTGGTTTCAACATTTTACTGTACTACCCAGAGGGTTTAAAAAAAAAAGAATAGAGAGAATTATACTGTAAAGGACATTATCAATTACAATGACCATCACCACTGCAAGTTTCAGTCATTCTTAAAAAGTTATAGTAGAAAAAGCCAAAAATAGCAATTCTATTTTAGAAATATTGATAGGCTTCCTATACATACTTCTATGAAGATTTTCTGCTTGTACATCTTTCTGCAAAACCATAAACAATTATTCGGACTAAGAGTTAACTTTACAAAAATATCAGTCTGCAAATACGTTTTATAATTTCTAAGAAATACCTACTGTATCAATACAGCTTAATATCTGGAAATATTTTAGACCATGTCATGCTACAGAACAGCAAGAGAAACAAAACACTAATTAAAGTCTACATGTAGAACATCATCAGAAAATTATTTAGTTCAATTAATCATGAAAATAAAAGTTTCTGCAGCATGTCCAAAAACTGGACTGAATAATTTCATAAGTTCTGATAAAATTTATCTGAAATTTCACAGCTGTTGCATTTTCTTCTGTTACTTTAGGCCAGCAGTGAAAACAACACCCCAAGAAGTTTTTCCTGAATCGCTGGCTTGATTACAACAGAAACTGCCAGAAATGATAAAACCACCAGTTTCATGAGCTTTCCATACAGAAGCATTTTTAGGTGGATTCAAAGGAGCTTCCAGGCTGCCCTGTACTTACTCAATAGAATTTCTGAGGGTCCTGCACTCAATCTTGCCTTCCAGTTAAATGCTTGAGTTGTGTTTCACAACTCAGTAAGTGAATGTTTTCATAAAAAAGAAATTCAGGTGAACCGCAGTTAAGCAAACTATTAAGATACAAAATGCAGACCTATGTCTTGAAAGAATGAAAAATGAAAAAATAAAGGCTTTTAAATCACAAATATTAGTATTTTCCTTACAGAAAGACCACCGGTCCTTACATAAGTGTACAAGTATAATATTGCTGGAGAATGAATTGAGGCACAGTGCTGTTTATCATGTCTCTTGGAACCAGAACAAGACCTGTATTACAAGACCAACTCTTACTCAAATCTATATGGCAAGATAAATGTTCTAGTAAAATGCATTCAATTTATTTTGCTACACAGTAAAATCATACTTCAGTATATACTTACTTTTTGCAGCAGAGTAAAGGAAAGATTGAGCTTAGGACACTTCAAAAGTCTATGAACATTCATATTTGATGGGTTTATTAAAAATTAATCCAGTTTCCTTTTACATGTCTCTAGTGTACAGCGAATCCCTCCCATAAGCCACAGGAAAAATATAACTAAAAAGTAAATTTAGAAAAGGTAAAACCCGTGATTTCAGGAATGGGCCTTGGATTGTCACAGTTACGTTACATGAACAAGGAGAAGACTTCCACTTAGGTGTATCAGTAAAAAAGACTTACAACGAGCAGAAATAACTATATTTAAATTTAATCACACTCTGTTAATCACCTAGACACATAATTAAAGTGTAATCCCCCCAGAATGAGCTATTTGTATAATTTTTCTTGTAATTCTTGGCATAAATCAGAATTACAAATAATAGTTAGTGTAAAGCTATCTCAGGCTAAACCAGCTAATTGGGTAAATACTCCTTCTGCTGACTGAATGATACCCTACTTACAGTATCACCATCTTTTTTCAGATAAATCTGCACAGTACAAGTAGTTCACATTTAGCAATAAAGTTGGCAATATGCTAATATACTTGAAGAGTGGGGAAAGGCTGTGTTGTTGCCAGACCTTTGACTTGAACTTGATAGGGCTGATTTGGCATTCTGTGACTGGTTACATTCATCAAGAGTTGAAGCTTCACAAAAAAGATAATGTAGTGGAAGCAATCAGTATTCAGAACAGCAGTAATAGGTCTTTGGCATGTGATGGTGGGCTAAGAAGAGCTTTAATAATACCTGGTATGTATATTTTACTTAATAAAACCTGCATAGCAACTATTTTAATTGCATGCAGAAATATCACCTGCTTTTCATGTAAAGTCAGCTCTTAAATATACTTTTTCATTTAATCAAAGCTGTACTGGTTTTAAAAACTACATGTTCCAAAACTTTTCTAGGCTTTCTAAAAGTTTAAATATATTTGGTTTTGATTAAAGTACACGATAGAGAGGCAAAAGGTAGTGCTTTCCTTTTCTCCAGGAGGCAGTTAGAAGACCTTAGTATCAGCAATTTGTGGAGTCAGATTATGCTATATTGTACACTGATGGTAAGTGAAGAACAGAAGGACAGGATCCCCACCAAGAAACAAAATCAACACTCTGGGCTAGTCAGTAACTTGGTTCGGGCTGTATCAAAGACCTCATCTCTACCCTTTCCTCCAGAATTGGAATATGAACTCTCATTTGAATATGCTCCCTCTGCTGTCAATTAAGATAGCAGAGAAACAGCGATGATTCTTGATGGCAGTCCAGTTGTTAAGGATGTGTCACAAGGAGCTGTTTTACTCCATTTGCAGTGCTGGAACAGAGTCTGAAGACCCCAGTGAAATGCAGGATCACAACAGACCCATTGTTTCCAGAAAACATTTCACCAAGAAAATGTTTTTGTAAGGGTTTGATGACAAAGGAAGAAAATATTAAGTCACAGGATCATTCACATTACAAAAGACCTTTGGAGTTCATTTACTTCAAAATCCCATTCAGAGCTGGGTCAGCACTAAATTTAAACCTATTTGTTCAGGGCTTAGTCCTTTCAGACTTTGAAAACCTCCAGGGATGGAGGTTTTATAACCCTTTTGGCACCTTGTTTCCATGCTTAATCATCCTTAAAGACAATATTTTTCATTTTATATCATTAAACTTCCCTTCAATTTATGACTGTTGTCTTTTGTTCTCCCACCATGAACCTCTCAAAAGCCTAGATTTATCTTACTTGTTACCATTTTATAGGAATTAAAGGGTCTTATGCCATCTCCCAAAAGCTCCCCTACTCAAGGCTAAACAAGATCACTTCCCACATCATCTTCACACACACTCCAGCCCCTTGACTGTTCCACTGACCATCCACTAGGCTCAAGTTTGCCAGCTTCTCCTGCATATCACTATTTGTAGTATAGTCTAAGTGCATGTATAGCAATTCCTGCAAACAGTAAATCTCCTATACAACATGAATAAAAAGTAGATGTTAACTACATAGCCCCTCAAAAGTTTTAGAAAAATACAGTAAAGTGCTTCATGGAAGTCAGTATTATTTATTGCTACCAAGCTAATCTTCATACTAAAAAACAGATTATTAAGATTCTACAGATATAACTGATTTCCTGCTCAGAACAAATTATTGTTACAGAAGTTTCAAAATATCACTTTGCTAGTTAGAAAAATTCCAGACTAGAAATAAGAAAAACTGCTACTAAACCATGTGACTATGTTAAAAAAAAGAAGAAAAAAAAGAAAAAAAAAGAAATCCATCTTATGCTTTATTTTCCAGTGAAACAGGGGATTAACACAGAGTTGAATCAGGAGAAACTTAGAAATGAAAGCTAATAATGAATCCTCATTTTGAAAGAGAAACAACTGGAATATAAGCCTAGAATTAAGTGAAATTTGTGAGTTACACATTCTCGAGGCAAACAGCTTACTTCTGTTGTTCAGGAATTATCTATATTCAATTATTTTTCCATTTCTTACAGGTATTTTCATGCTATTCATAAAGACAATGAGTTGCATTAAATTCTAGAATTATTTTCAACCACACCTTTTTCAAGGAAAGGTCAGTTAGAAGTTTTCAGCTGTCTTTATTCTTCTTACAACAACTTTTTGTCATCAGCTTGTGCTTCCATGACCACAAAGCCCAGGTAGCATAATCCCCCTTCAGGCACAGTAATGCTCTGTCTGCCTCTTGATTAGAGTTTATAAGATTGATGGAAGGGATATTTCTGTTCAGGTCGATAGTTTCCTGTTCACTGTCTCAAAAGTAGCAGAACCTCTGCTGGTCAGTGCAAGTTGGAGCAATGTATATTTATACTGAGGAAATTTAGTATTTGAAAAGAAAGTGCAACTAGTTATGGAAAAACAGAATTAGTGAAGTTTAGTTTCTCACAGATTTATGACTTCAAGTTGTATTCACAGAGTACAAGTAGGCAAGGTGAAAAACTGCAGTTCAACAGTTCACAGCTGTAAGACAAGTCAGTCTTCTGTGGATTCCTTCGTACCTAATGCGACTTGTGCTTACACTATATTCTATCAGTCTATGTATTCTCATGATACTTGAATGATGTTTTTCTAAAAAAAAAAACACATATCTTAACAGTTTAAATTTCACACTGTAATGACTTCACGATCTCAATAAGAAACACCAATGCAGAATTATGAAGACAGAGATACTCTTTGTTCTTTGAGAATACCAAACCAAATGTATCTAACAGTTCTTATGAAACTTTGATGAACTTTAAGCTTTTAAAATATAAACCAAACAAATACTGTACATTCACACAAACAAGTCAGACTGCACAGCTCAGTTCAGATACACGTACAATGTATGTTCATGACCTATTTTTCACATTATGGCAAAAGTATCACAGCCTATGGGTACAGTATCTACCGATCAGCAATACTTTAGCCAGAGGTCAGAACATCAACCAATACCTTCCATAACAGCAGTTCTGAGAGGAAACACTTATTTTCTCAGTGGCAAAGGCACAAAATATCTTGGGACCAAGCTGAAACCTAGAAAAATAAATTAATGTTATTACATGTACAATTTTACCCTTAACAAAAATCAAAGCGCATCTATTAATACAAAATGAGATTTGAACTGACAATGTGATGGTACCTTTATTTATATAAAGTTACTAAATAAGCCTATTTGCACAAAGAATGAAGAAAATATCTATGAAGCATACTAATATTAAGGAAGTAATATTAGATTAGAAGTTTTAGTCTTTCAGTATTTCCTTTAGCAGTTGATCACAGCCAATTCCCAGTTGTAGCTGTGACCGCATCAGTGGACAAGGGAAGACCTGCAGACATCATCTATCTGGACTTCTCTAAAGCCTTTGACATGATCCCCCACAACACCCTTCTCTCAAAATTGGAGAGATATGGATTTGATAGATGGACAATTCAATGGATAAGAAATTAGTTGGATGGTTGTACCAACAAGGTAGCAGCCAATGGCTCAATGTCCAGATCAAGATCCATAAAAAAGGGTCCTTCAAGGGACTGTTCTGGGACTGGTGTTGTTTGACATCTTCATCAATGACAGACGATAGGATCAAGTGCACCTTCAGCAAGTCAGGGGATGACACCAGGCCAAGTGGTGAGGCTGATACCTCTGAAGGATGGAATGCCTTCCAGAGGGACCTTGACGAGCTGGACAAGTGGGCTTGTGAAAATCTCATGAGGTTCAAACAAGACAAAGTGCAAGGTCCTGCACCTGGTTGGGGCAACCCTCAGTCTCAGTACAGGCTGGGAGATGAAGAGATTGAGAGCAGCCTCGTGGAAAATGATCTCCCCCATGAAGAGAGGCTGAGAAAGTTGGGGTTGCTCACCTTGGAGAAAAGACAACTGAGAAGAACTTATTCCAGCCTTTCAATAATTAAAGGAGGCTTAAAAGAAAGATAGGGAAAAATATTTTATCAAGGCCTCTAGTAATAGGATGAGGGGCAATTGTTTTAAACTAAAAGAGGAGAAGTTTAGACTAAACATTAGAAAGAAGTTTATGCTGAGGGTAGTGAAACATTGAAACAGGTTGTCTAAAGAGTTGCTAGATGCCCCATCCCTGGATAAATTCAGAATCACGTTGGACAGGGCTCTGAGTAACCTGATCTAGTTGAAGATGTCCCTGCTCATTGCAGCAGGGTTGGACTAGATGACCTTCATGGTCCCTTCCAATTCAATGACTCTATGAATACAGAGGCAACATGCTCTTCTTACTCCACTTAAAATGTTTAAAAATGCAGAAACAGAAAAAATGACATCTATAGAAGTGACTGGACATCAACTTTCTTTTGGGGGACAAAGTTTTTTTAAATTTATTTTATAGTTTGTTCAAGAGTACCAGCCCATGAAAGAGTCAGTCACTGAGGAATTACTTGGGCTAGAGCAGTCAAAGTTGCAAACAAAGTTGAAAAAGTTAGCAAAGTTTGCAAACAGCAAGAAAAATCAGTGTCCTATTGTGCCCCTCACCTATAATACCACACACTACAGACAGGGTGCCTTCATCCACTCATGAGTTTTCTTTACGCATTCATAAGACAACACACCAAATTCACCTTTAATTAAAAAACTTTAGAAATGCAGACAAGAGCTAATGCATCTAATAAAAAGCCTACAGAATAAAACAAACAAAATGTAAATAAAAAAGGGATTGTTCACTTATTTAGTGAACATATATTTGTTCACAATATAGATAGCTAACTGAAGCTAATATTAAAAATACATTGGGGGAATTTCACTAAAGAATGACAGTGCAGTCAAATTGATACAGTAGGCAATACATTTTTGTCTCTTATCATTTTTTATATTGACAAAAATTAATCCTAATAACTATAGCTTGACTAAGTATTCAAACTAAAGGTCTAAAGCTCTACTTAATGCGTAAAATTCGTAGATTTATCAATTATTTTCCACTACTATGCTTCTTTTATTCACAATTCCTTGACTGAATCGGCATACACAACACACAATAGCATGAAAAGTCAACCTTGAATTACCCATAAAACACTGAAAATTTCCCACTGTGAATGAAATTAGTAACCTTTACAGAGAAATTTAAATCGTTCCACATTCTGCAAAAGATCAAGAACACACAGAAGTGTACATTAATTCTTCTAAAACTCTTAGCAGAAATAGACTGTTGAACTCCACAAAGACAATACTTATTAGTCAAAAAACCTCAACATCTCTACCTCCAAGACCTCATTCCCCTCCACCCCTCAAAAAAACCATACAACAAAAATCTCATCCCAAAGAAGTTTATAATATACTAAGATTATATCAGTTGATTGTTGTCTATTCCGACTTGCTGGCTGATAGATGATCTTTCTCAACAATGATAAAAGAACAACAGGTTGTAATTGTCAAGGTTATCTACAATCCCAGGCTTATGCACAAGGATTATACATCCTGAATTCTCCTCTGCTGGAAAGGTTTTACTCGGCAATAAAAGATTAAAAGTAACCGCCAGGGGCTCAGCACTAATACCTAAACCTGAAGACATATTTGAAGTATATACATCCAGAACATGCGTCTGAGCCTTTTCCCTTTTAGTGTAATCCTCTTAGTGGTTTCTGTACCTCATTGAACTTTAATTTTCTGAAAGTAAAAAATACCATATCTTGCACCTTTACCCTGAATTTAGCTTTAAAGAGTCTTTCTTGAAGATATCACATTGCAATTTATGATATAACATTCATTCCAGAAGCATAAATGTTGGGTTCTTTCATCTTGTTTTTTAATACCAACACTAATTGATGTAAGCACAATTTCTGGTTTTAAGCTTGCATTAGATATACCTTTCATTTTTATAATATATTTGCACTAGGAAATCTCAGATGGTCCTGATCATAAAAAAGCCTTGAGACATTAGATCACTGTGAACTAAAAAGAAAACCACAGCATAATGAATTAACATTAAGCTGACTATTTTGAAAAAAATTACTAAGCATATTACTATTCTGTTACAAAAATGAGATTGACTAAAACTCAGATCTTCAAGTCAGAGAAGTACTAATCACTTCTGGCTTCTGCATGTACCCTTCTAGCATCGCAGCAAGAAAGGGAACGAACAGCTCCAGCGGTATATCTGGAATTACATACAGTAATGAAGTCAGATCAGGATTTTATCCAAAACCAATTGCATCGCAGTAATCCTAGTGGCTCACTCTTGTGTAAACACCCTCTGAATTCTAAGGCAAGTTGTCTTGTTTGTCTACTTTGGGGTCAGGAACAGCCACAGAAATTGAACTTCGTCTCAGTTCACTTAAGATACCCATATCTGAGCCAATCGAACTCTATAGCCTATCAGGAAAAATAAGCACCAAGAGTGCGATTCAGGAAACTTAGCAAAAGTTTACTTTAGGATAAAATAAATAGCGCTTTACAAGTGTGCATTCACCTCAATTAACTATATAGGTAAAATTAAGACCTTAAATTGTAAAAAAAAAAAAAAAAAAAACAAATCAAAAAGCAAAACAACGAACCACAACACACAAACAAAAGAGGAAGTGAGAATCAGATACATAAAATAACTCTCCAGTAACATTAGTTTTATTATGCTGCAACAACAAGAATGAATATGCTACCTATGGTATAACAGCTTTTCAGGTCAGGCTGCAAAGTCCTTGTTAGTCTGCACACTAGAAACTCTGAGAGTCCTAAACAAGCTTATCACTTAAGTGCAAACAAAGGCAGAGATATTGATTTTTAGAGCTTAGGATATATGTTCTTAAACGTATGTTTTCTTATATAAGAATTCCATCATGGCCTCATATTACTATTTAGAAAACAGAATGAAATGCACCAATAAGACCATGTTTTATGTTAGCATAATTAATAATCAGTACGAAGCTAAAGTAAACTGAAACCTAAAAAATGGGCACAAGGTCCATGCCATCCTTCCAGTTAAACTGGGGAGAAAAATGAAAAAAAAAAAGGAAGAATTTATCACCTAATTCTGTTCTTGTTCTCATCCCAGTCCTCAAACAATTCCAAACAAATCACAGTGATACTGATTCCAGAGACCATAAGTATAGTGATGTTCCAGATATTTTTCTTTCTCAGCTTCTAACATGTCACCAGATTTCAGGCTTTAGAGAGGAAGGTAATGATGGCAAAAGCTTTCATCTCCAGAGTAACTGGAGGTTTCCTGCAGGCTTGGAATTTTGCCACGAACTTCACTGACAGGCAGGTTTGCCCCAGTGCCTGCAGCCAACATCAAGTGGTGCGTTGATTCCCTGAAGTTTCTAACTCTTCAGAGGGGAATAGTAATGCTGTCCCATAGTAGTATGGAAACAAAGTTCATCCTGGCAGATATATTTGAGATTTTCATCATTATAGAAACAACTCAGATTCAGTGCTCACATGTGAGCCATCCCACGGGAAAAGCTGTTCGTTCACAGTGAAGTGCCACAAGCCTTACTTATGGTGCCTCAGTCAAAATGGCCATGGGAGAGATGATGGAAAAGAGACAACTCAGACAATGCTGTGACTGCTTGTTATAGATGCATACAAGCACCACATTAAATAATTTTATAAAAACAGATATTGCTTGTGCAAACTTTAAAAGCCAGCCAGCAAGCAAACAGCAATGAAAGACTTGAGAAAGATAAATTCAGGTTCTTGTAGACAACTGACTTTCCTGGCTAGTAGTTAAAAACCAATATGTACATGCAATAATGGAAATATCAATCCTAACTCTGCAAAACATGCATTTATCTGCCTGTTATGAACACATAAGCATTCTACTTTAATTGAATGCAACTACTAGTTTGTTTAGTGTTGACTTCTTGGAACTTGGATGTGCAAGCCTTTACAGGATTAAGATTATACAAGGGACCATGTGCACATAAGGCATTAAGAAGCCTAAGCAGCATATTGGTTATTTTTATTGGTTCAGCATATTAGCTATTTTTTACTTAAAATACATTTTAGCAAATATCAAAGTAACTGTTTTCTTTCATTTTCCAGTAAGCACTGAATTGAAATAACCCATTAACTTTTGCAGAAAGGAATGGAGATGGTATTCCTATTTATTGTAGGACACACCCTGTTATAAAAAGGATGTAATAAATTAACTTATTAATAAATATAAACTTATTATATAAATTATTATATAAATTAACTTACTTAAACCATGAAGAATTGGTCATAAAGTAAATTTGTGTTACATTGATAATCTAGCCTTATGAATCTCCCTAGAAATGTGCTGATTGATAACAATTTTAGGATTTTTTTTTAATTCTTTCCTCCTCACTCCCTCTAAGCCCAATTACTTTATTATTTTACAGAACTTTGTCAAAGTAGGAATTAGAGCACGTGGTACATCTAGTCAGCAGACAAACATTAAGATCCATAAAAGTTTTATTTATAAACTGTAATGCCACTCTTTTCAGCTGCAGTTACTCTGTCAAAGGTCAGCTTCAGAACTTAAATTAAGGGAGACCTGGAAATAGAAATAATAAAGCTGACCTTTGAGTAAAATCAGAGCTGCAGAGCCAGTAATAAGATGATAAGCACATAGACAGTAAACACAGCAATGAACATTCAGTAAAAGGAATTAAGAAAGGCAACGCTAACACCCATATTGCACTTCTATATGCCGGACACAAAACTGAAAACCTAACAGCTGCTTGTGGGTGTTAGGTTCAGGTACTTCTACCTCATATACTTCCATTCTTTGGCAGTAGCCAGCTTTGTCTTTCTTAACCAATAATATAGGGTTATAGGGAATAATTCAATGTGACTGACATCTTAGCAAAAGCTTTTATACTGGCACAAATAAGATGTGTTTGCAAAGAAAGATGTTTGAACTGTATTATCTTTACACTGATGATGAAGTTGATGGTTGGTTACTGTTAATCATTTATAAACATTAACAACGTCTTTAGCTAAGATATTAGGAAATTATGTACATTTTAATATTATTTACCTGAACTACAATGATGACATATCCATTGAAGACTGTTACTGGTAGAAGACATTATACAGTTACTAATCCAAAAGCATTCTATCTGTTAGGAGACAAAAGCAGGAACAGAGTATTCACTTTTTAACAAAGGTTACTGCAAGAGACTTGTCCAAAATTCATTGATTATTTTCAGCTACAAGTCACAGAGAGCATAAGTATTATTCAGATAAATTAGAAAAAACCTAATTTTGTATGTCTTTTCCTTCAACATTTTCCACTGTGTACACTTTACAGTATTTTGCGCATAAATAGTTTCCACTACACCAACATTTATTTTCCTGTTGTCGATTTCAGTATTTCAGGCAGATAATCAGAAATGAAGGTTAATGGTTTGAGGCTTCTTGGCTTTTTTGGGGAGGAGATTTTTGTTTTAAATCCTCTTTTTCCTTGAGTTTATTTGATCTGTTCTACTGCAGGGGTATTGAGAAGGCAGCTCAACTTAAAAACCCACTTTTAATTAACTCTGGTGAAATTAGTTGTCAGTTTGACTTCTATTATAAAATAGTCATTAACGGACTGAAATACAAATTCATAAAAGTAAAATAAGACAGACACCAGAACAAGCAAAAATAATAGGTTATAAAATTAAAACACATGTTATTTGCACAATTTATTACTGTCCTTCTAAGGAAATCTATTATTAAGTGATGGGTGGAGGTAGGAAAAAAGAATAGAACTGCTTTTGAAATCAGGCTACTATAACTATTCATTATTAATAACCATGTAATAGTACATATTCTATTTCCAATTAAATTATGCACTATTAAGTTTTATTGATTTAAAGCTGGTCATATGAGTATGGATATAAGGACAGTCAAAGCACTTCTTTTCTAATATTTGAAACAGTCAAGCTGGTTTATCTGAAGTAAGAAAACAAAAGAAATGTTTCAGTTAGGATCTTTTCTGAGCAAAGACTAGAAGATTTGCACGGAAAACTTTTTAGCTTACATTCCAATTTTAATTGATTCTTAATTTATCTAGAACATTACTGAACATAGATTTAGCACAGGCACTTCTGGAAAAAAAAAATCAATTAGCTTGATCACTAGTGCAGTCGAACATCCAGATCACAGCCAGATATTTAAAGGTAACTCATTACCTAAGGACTTAGAGAGGTGCCCAGTAGCTTTTCAAATAAGTGCATAGTCACTTAATACATTTAATTTAATCAAATGCAAGCATTTCAAGGTAATTCTGAAAAAACAAGTTGCAAAAAACAAGCATCAGAGCTCATCTTTTAGTACCTAAAACCCTTTAATTCTCAGTGTGTCATTTTCATTGACATGGAATACTTCAAAAAAATATTAATTTACTTCATTTTCTTTCGCGCCTTGAACTTCTATTCAACCAACATTTTAAGAAATTAACCTAGCTTCTTTGATTCTATTATTCATTTTTTGTTTAGCTTCTATATAACAATGGAGATAAGTTAAAAAGGCAAAATATACTAGTTCAGAATGCATTTTAAATATTCCAGCCAAAACCTGGTTAAATTTTTTCAAGGCTAATAATATACACTTAAGGAACTAGAATTATGAGAAGTACTTGTGCTAAAAAAATGTTTCATAGCATTTTAGCCTTTAAAACTGAAAAAAAAAAAAAGAGGAAAGTTATTTCTTTATGACAGAAAGTACATTCAAATGCACATACAAATCCTTCTGGGCTTTTCAGAACTTATACTTCCGCTGTTAACTATCACAGTCCTAACTTTCTGAAGCTCCTTATGATTCAGTAGTACTGATAAGTTTTCGTTTTTTCTCTGGGGATATGAAGAATTTGTGTATCATCTGATATTAAAAAAAGCACCTATAAAACTCATTCTATTTCACTATTCCATTAGTGTGTCATTTACTTAAAGTTGTAATGATTTTAATTTTTTTAACAATTATTACAAAGCCAAAACCTGATTTCTAAATGATTGTAATTTAATACAGTAGTTGTAAATCAGATTAGAAAATCTTAAAAATACTAAAATGCTAACGTAAACAGGAATTAATTTATAGGTCCTTCACAAACAGCTTTCAACACAAGTCTAAAAGTTTCCTATCAATATATGTAACTTCATGATACTTCAGCGTGATCAAAACACCTAAGAGCAATGAATTGACAGTGCATGGACACTTTGCATTAGGAAATCAATAATTCTATGCAAAAAAAAAAAAAAAGGACATAGCTAAAGAATTAAACACCACCAAGCATGATGAGGATGTAACACAGCTTAGATACATGCTGAGGATGGAAAAGAAAAAGCTTCAGCAGGCCAATCTTTATAAGGCTTTACCAATTTAGCTTTCTTTCTACTCTTATTGGTGCTTAAGAGGTTAAGACTTTATTTGTGAAAACAGAGAGAGATAGCAGGGAATCATGTTGTCTGCAGCTTCGCAAATCTTGCTTAAGATCCTTTTCAATTACCATCCATTTCTCCTTTAAAAAGGGACAAAAAAATAGAGGAGTGGAAACAGGTCAGGGCAGTCTGTGACAATGACAGTGTGATGGGCTTGGGCCCCCTGTGGCGTTTCCATCTGCTATCATTAAGGTGACTATTCAGACATGAAAAAATCCCTCTTGCTGTGCTGACAGGCAGACATCAAGAACTATGACAAGGCATTAAGACAGAAAGTAGAGAAAGAGATGTCATATTCCACAAACAATTCTGCCTCAAACGAGACCCCTAAAATTTTATTGGAATTTAAAATAAAAATCAAAGGGCTTTTACCTGGAGGTTATCAAACTTCCTCTCACGTTAGTTTGACATCCAAGTTCATAAAATCACAGATTCATAGAATAGTTTGGGTTGGAAGGGACCTATAAGATAATCCAGTTCCAACCCCATCAGATCAGGCTGCCCAAGGCTCCATCCAACCTGGCCTTGATATTGCTGACAGCCACACTCAGCTCCTACCTGTAGTCTCTACCATAAGCACCCATTTTTTATTGAATAATGATTTAAAAAAGTGGAGTTTTAATTTATATCCCTTTCTCAGGTACTTTCTTTCCAGTATCATAGAATTATAGAATAGTTTGGGTTGGAAGGGACCTTAACGATCATCCAGTTCCAATCCCCCTGCCATGGGTGGGGGCATCCCACTACACCAGGTTACCCAAGGCCCCATCCAACCTGGTCCTAAAAACCTCCAGTACCTGAAAAGGACCTGCAGAAAAGCTGAAGAGGGGCTATTCATAAAGGCTTATGGTGACAGGACGAAGGGGAACAGGTATAAACTGGAGAGGGGCAGATTTAGGCTTGGAACAAGCAAGAACTTCTTCACTATGAGCGCAGCGAGTCTCTGGCACAGGTTGCCCAGGGAAGCTGTGGCTGCTCCATCCCTGGAGGTGTTCAAGGACAGGTTGGATGCAGCTTTGGGCAACCTGGTCTGGTGGGAGGTGTCCCTGCCCACGGCAGGGGGGTTGGAACTGGATGATCTTTAAGGCCCCTTCCAACCCGAACCATTCTATGGTTCTCCACAGCCATCGAGAGGGCTGAGCTCGGGTGCGCTGCGGGGAGCGGCCGCCAGGGGGCGCGCCAGGACCGCGAGCGCCCGCCTGCCGCCCCCGCCGAGCCTGAGGGGAGCGACACCGTCGGCCTCACGGAACAAGTCGCCGCTGCCCCCCGGACTCGCCTGCGCCGAGCAGGTCGGTCCCGGGGCTGCTTGCGAGCCTCGGCAGTGGCGCACGGCGGTATTTTTTCTTTCAGGAGTGGATTCATAACGCCGTTGTCGGGTTATTTGAATAATGCCAGAGGCTGTTCACCTCTTTGACGGGGGACAGGACAAGAGGGAATGGCCTCAAGCTCCGCCAGGGGAGATTTAGGCTGGACATTAGGAAAAAATTCTTCACAGAAAGGGTCATTGGGCACTGGAACAGGCTGCCCAGGGAGGTGGTTGAGTCACTTTCCCTGGAGGTGTTTAAGGGATGGCTGGACGAGGTGCTGAGGGACATGGTTTAGTGTTTGATAGGAATGGTTGGACTCAACGATCCGGTGGGTCTCTTCCAACCTGGTTATTCTATGATTCTATGATTATTTCGCTCATCCATGGCAGGTGGCACCAACACACGAGTTGCCATTTCATCATGACCCTGAATCCCAAGTCCTCTTACTTTTGCCACTCTCTTCTGTCTAAAGAAGAATTTCTCAGCAAGCGCTACTAACTCTCGAAGCACAGTGACATACGCTTATCCTTCAGTCATAGTTCTGGTGCAAACTCATCTTTTCTGTTCTGCACACTCTCATACTTGTTCCAAACTCTTCACATTTCCACCTTCATTACTGTTTTTTTCAGCAGTGTGATGAATTGGGCTGGAAAACTGATCCTCTTACCTTAAAATAAGAGAAAACAGGCATTAATATGTGGATGAAGTGCTGAGAACAAGGACTACTTAAATGGATTTGTCACTGGAAGAAACCCATTTCTATGGAATCATCTCACCTACTCATGCTCCATCTTGCCACCTCATTAAATTGCCTCCTAATCATACCTAGCAGAAGCTCATTAGAAACATATGCGGTAGGCAGAGGAAGGAGCAGTAAATAAAATTTATACGTAACTTATGTATAAAGTCCCATTTGAGCTCAAGAATTGAAGGGGATATAGACACTTGTATATAGAATCATAGAATCACCAGGTTGGAAAAGACCCATCGAATCATCAAGTCCAACCATGTGTTGGCTTCCATATTTTTAAGTAATCCAGCTACATGATGGTGGAAAAGCAAATACTAGAAGTGAACATTAGACACCAAACAATCTTTTCCAGACTGTCATACCTATTGTCTTGGTATTCTGAGACCTATGAGTTAATGCATACTAATCAGTTCAAATCAATCTTTGAACTATGTCACGATTACTTATGAAAAGATAAAGGCAATATCCTCATAGTTTAAGTCACATTTAGTGTTCGCTTAATCTTATATACTCGTTGAGTCTGCAGCAATATGAAAAAATGCAAAACCTGATATTTTCTACAAATGTATTTAGGTTCAGTTGAATCACTTGTTAACATATCATATAAATATAGAAGTAAAAGCTATGGACAGTGCTTTTTCCTTTGTCCAGTTACAGAAGTGAAGGCACAACAATTTAAATTTCAGCAACCACTGCAGCTATTTCAGACACCAGTTTAAGAAGAGTTCTTTCTTCATTTAGAAAAAACTAGATTTTAAAACATTAGGTCTAGGCCAGTTTAGGATTTATATATATTTATATATATACACACACAAAACCACATTCCTTTAATTCTAGCAGGTAGCATTTACAAAGATTGGCACCAAAACCTGAGTTGAAGAGGACTGTAATGCCAAGGAGGTCACTTAAAACTCCAGTGGTACATCCAATTCATTACTGCATTCCTGAATGAGGTGAGTGAAAAGAGGTGAAGAGGAGGAAGAAAAGATTTCCCAGGGATATACATGGGAGAAGAAATATCTCCCCAACAGGAGCATGGGATTGCCAAGTGCTTCCTTGTCTCTCTGCTACAGAAAGCTTACTTTTCCCACTGTGAATCTAGGATTGAAGATGGTAGGCATTAAAACGTTAAAAAAAGGAAGAGCTTGTGCAAGCAGTGAGGGGATATCAAGGGTATATCAATAAAAGCAAATAAACCAGCAAGGAAATTTACAGGGGAAGATAGAGCATGTTGCATACAGAATAGTAACAAAGCTGACATGAACTTCAAGAAACCATCACGAAAAGATCAAAGTGTAAATAAGATCATAGGGGTCCTTTTTTATTTTTACAACTTGTTTTATGTGCCTTTTATGTGTGGAGGAAATAAATAAATAATCATTTGTTTGAACTTTAATCAACTCTCAGATTCTAGGAACAAAAGGGCTTATAGGTAGCAATCTCTGTTGTTTCAACAAGAGAAACAAGGGATTCCATCCCCAGAGACTCCTACAGTAAAATGTGGGATCATTCATCTACAAATAATGTGGGTTTCATTGAGTGGTGCTTTGACTCCCTATATAAAGGAATGTTTAATCTAGCAGACAAAAGTAGAACAAATCAGACATAATTTGAAAAACAAAGCAGTATGTACTTGGTTGGGTTTTTTTCTTAAGTATGTAGTAATACGATGGACTCTTTAATACACAAATGCTTTAAAGTGTCTGGTATCTTTCCAAGGGAAGGATTGTACATCAATTAGACACAGACTGAGAAGGATCACTGAGCAGAACTCTGAGCACAGTCACCTTTCTTGGTTTTCTGGTCTCCAAATCGAGCATCTGAGAATGATGATCAGTATCTTAGATAATCTAAAAGTGTTCATATGAAAGGTATCTTTGTTCATAAACATACCTTAACCATTTCACATCATAGGCACGCTGTGCAGGGGTAGTCACATACTTTATCCAAGAAGATAGCCAAGTTTTAATAATCTACACTATTTGCCACTGCCCTTCAACCGAGATATGATAATCATTCAAGAGCTCTGTTTCTGTTCAAGAGCTCTGTTTCTGTTCAATGTGGAACAGGTTTGTCTAAAAGTATAGACGTTAACATCCACATCCCCAGCCCTAGTGAATGCAGATGCTGTTGGCAATCAATACTGGTAGCAATCTAACACAGTGTTTTGTGCCATGCAACATGACTTTGAGCACATGTACAAGGCTCACATTAATAGCTTGCAAGAATAGACTTCCAGTCTTTCTGTTCTTGGTAGGTTAGAATTGATATTAACAGTAGCAAAGTTTAGGAATTTCTCTAGTGAAAGTCTTAGTAAAACACCATAAGGGAAAACATGCTGCAAAATAAAGAACACTGGCAGAAAAGAAACAATTTTGAATTAGACAAATTGAATTTATCAGGTATGAATTTTTACAGAATAATCCCTTGAAATGGTTTGCAGACTGCCCTATTCACAAATAAGTCCTCATTTGTGTATGGAAATATTTCACTTCAGACATGTTTTTATGTCATGTCTGGACACAACAACAGCACTATTGGAGAAGATCTCAATGGTTAATCCTAATTCAGGGAAATTCCGATCTCATTCAACATACTTTGTTCATGATAATTGAGGTAGGAAGTCTCACATGTCAGTTTTCAGCTTATCTGGGCTTTTTGACAGCTGGAGTAACAAATTAGTATTTTGACCTGACCAAGATAAATATTCCTATGGACAGTTGATTCTGAAGAACAATGCTGTGCAAGACAGAACTGCTGATAAAAGCGACATTCAGATCGAGTTTATACAGGAACTTGGATATAGCCCTGAATGCAATTAAAAAAATAAATTTTGGACAAATTTGTGGTTTGTCAGAGAATATCACCACTGAAAAGCACTCTTTCAGAAAGAATGGAGAAATTTGTCACTAGCTTAAAGAGACTTTCAATAAAGAGTTCCAGGAATGAAGCCAGCTTCTACCAGATGCTTACAAGGCAGATGAATTTTCAACATATCACAAGAATGATCACTAGCTAGTTTCCATGGATGATGGCATTTCAATGATGCCAGAGCAGTTTGATTCAAATTTTAATTCTTTAATGATCCATTATATCTATTTTTTCAGTAGTCGTACTTGAACGTAAATCAGATTGGCAGTCAATTCTAGACCTTCCTGGAGACAGACTATTGTATTGAGAAAGCATTGAACTCCTGATTATGGAAAGATAGCTACTTACAGAAAATAGAGGAATTCACACAAACTGTAGTCTGATCAACTTTGACTGTATTCACAATGAAACTGTAGTTTAAAGACTCTTTGCGTGACGGGCTACAGAACAGAGAATACTATCACAACTACACTGTAAGCCAGTGTCCCCATCAAAGTGGAAGAAAGTATTATAGTTATGAAAGTATAAAACATTTGTCACTTTTGGAAGAGCAGTTGCAAGAAGGGGCACAAAAAAAGGCAATTATTTTCAAAACTAAACATGTTCATCTGGATACAAAATTCAAATTAGCAAAGTGATATTACATGACCATCTGATCAGACAAGGAATAAAGAGATTATGTATGTTTTCACCAAGAAGTATGCTGGCTATGTAAGGAATGAGCTAAGATAACATGGCAGGAGATAAATCAGCTGCTCTCACTGAAAGTCACAACTATAGAAGTTAAGCCCATTATATTCATTAAATACTTACGGAATAGAAATGCCAGTGTAAGCTCGTAGCAGGACTTGAGTTCTATTGTCACATGTCCTCCAAGACTTCTTCCTGCACATCAGTGTCATGATTGCATCTCAGATTCCTGAGCACAGCGAGTCATGTGTTTCTGTCTGGCAAATGTTGAGTTGCATAAGGATATTTCTGCCACTCTAATGTAGGAAAGGCCCTATGTATCAATCACCTGTGGTAAATACTAGTGGTCATCAAAGCTACCGAAGTCCAATGCTTCTGAGTGAAAACCTAAAATAATTTAATTCTGAACAATCTAATTCTTGATTTAAGTGATTATTTACTTACTCTTTTCATAAGAGCTCTTGATTGATTCTCACAGCAATTTCCCAGTTATTTTTCATTAACTTAGTACGGTGTGAATTTTAGGGCTGTCCTATACAGGGACAGGAGATGGACTGTGATCCTTGTGGGTCCCTTCCAACTCAGGATATTCTATGATTCTAAGTACCTCCTTCATGTCTTTTCATCTTCATATACCTGAAAAACAAACATATGCAAGTTAAGGATAAAAAAATAAAACAATTAACTTCCAATAATCATTTGGATGCATCTATATTAGCATTATAACTTGGGCCTAGAGAAGCACCTTAGAGGCAGGTCTCCCAGCTGTTCCCGCTTCCTACAGTGTATTTGACCCTGCAGTTCAGGAACATGACTTTTTTTGAAGCTAAGCAGAATACTATGTTTCAGCAATGCAACACAAATAGTCATAAACATGCTATGGTAGTGCCTCATGAGTATTACATGCCTCAGTCTAGCACATCTCACAGCTTGAAAGGCTCTGTTTGAAAAGCAGCAAGCATGTTCAGCCTTAAGACTATCCAGAACCAGGGCCTCTGCAGCAAAGACAAGACAATCCAAAGCAACACCTCCAGAGGGAAGATACCACCCATGTAACCTGACCACAACACCTTCAGTGCAGAAAATTCAACGGACAGTCCTCTTTTCTGACAATGAGAACAAGTTTTCCTTACAACATACATGGTCTCAATAAAAACATCTTTCAGCCTGTACTGTACAACCTGTGGATGGTAGAAAGTAGCAAGTGGCCAGCACCACAACACACTTAAAAAGCCTGAAGTGAGTTGACGAAATCCTGTCAAAGCACCTAAGAGATGAGGACAGAAGCTCCTGGTGTCTGGCATAGCTGAAAGAACTGCCCTTTCATCCAATCTTTTATCCTTTATACAAGTAAAGGACAATGAAAATAGGAATCACAGGTTTGGTTCACAGCAAACAGCTCTGAGAGAAAGTAACAATTTGTACTTTATGACCTACTGCTAAATCAAGTTTAAAAAAGCGCTGATCCTATAAACTGAATGTTAACAAGAAGACATATTTTTCATTCTTTATTCCAAGGAGTGAAGAGAATGCATTCCTACAATATGATAAACAGAACAATGGACATAAGAATAAGTAAAGAACGCAGTGTAGTTAGTGATGAACGAAGTTAGAGATGAAAATACCCGTAAGGTCACACACTTTTAGAGAAGCCTTTCCTTTCCAAAAGAAAGAGTACATGGTCATTGGCTTTTCCTGAAGATGAAGAACAGACTATTGATATTACCTTCAAGTTTTACTAGTATGCCTTGAGATACTATGGTACAGTGGAACAAAAGATCACCTAAGAACAGCAGGAAGTTCATGCAAGCTGCCAAACCTGAAGCTAAAGGGTGATGCTACTGGATGACAAGCAGCGCCCACACTAGTTTCTTCTAGCACCACGAAACCAATTGTTAAAAGTTCCACCAAGTCTCACAGTAGGCGTTGCACCAAGAGGCTTTGAGTAGTATCAGTTTCCTATAGTACAGTCAAAACAACTTTTCACCGAGGTGTAGAGAAAAGCAAAAGATTCCTTCAATCTTTTGAAGGAATGAACGATTGATTCCTTCAATCTTTTGAAGGAATGAACGAAAGATGAACCTGTGTTTTACTGTCGTTTGCATAACAAAAGCAAAGACCACCTCTTAAAATCCTGATGCAGAGGACTTTCGGAAAGCTTGAAGGAAATCACTTCTGTCAAAAAATTACTGTCATTGCTACAATGATCTACATAGAGAACTTAAATGATAAAGGTTATAGAGCCAAGATGATTCTTTCAAGAGACAGGAAACAAAAATATGTTCATTCCCATCAATTTCACTTTCCTTTTGTATTACAGTCTTGAGAGACACCAAAAAATTATATAAAAGTGAATCAGCTTACTGCTAGACAGAACTTAATCTGTTCAGAAAGACTTAGACTATTTTCTATATGTTTTTAATGACCATAAGTCAAGCAAGTTTAAAAGAAATCCAGGTATTTTCAGTGTCTTTTTGGATTCAGAAGAAAATTTAAGTACTTAATGCGGTCTATAAAACATCCTTAATCCAGATTATACTACGTGTTTAATCACACTCTAAGAGAAATTTTACTTTTAACTAATTTGTTCTATAAGGGCCAGATTGAGATAGGTCTCTGAAAGAGGTCTGTATGTAAATCACAACTAGTTAAAGGTCAAAGTCTTAAAATCCACCTAATTACAAACCAATACAGAAGCTGCAATCTACAGCTTCCAGTTCTCATGGACATTTACTCAACTCTCAGCACTGTAAGCACACTGAAGTTATCTAGAACCAGTGCAACAGAAAGCTTCCCTAGTCGGCGCTATACAACTCAAAACAGCTACACAAACCATCCATAAATTTTCTCTCTGTATATTCTAAAGAATAAAAAGAAAATTCAAGTCTGAGGAACAAATTAAAAACTTCCAATGCACTTAGACTAGAAAAGTAGGAAACTGGGATGCATAGGATTTCTTGTTTGCCATTTTAAATAAGCACATACTATACACACACATATTTTTGGATAGTTATGCATGTATGAAGAAACTAAATTAGAAAATCTGAACTCTGCTTTTAAATGCAAGTCTAGATTCTTCCAACTATATGCTCCAAGTTCAACTTCTCACCTGTAATCTATGAAGAGAATCATGTCATTGGTGAGAAACCAATCAAAATCTATAGTCCATGCATAATTTTAATGGAATAATGCCACCTTTTGATGAAAAATGGCAGACAACTAGTGCAAAGCTTGCTATGCAAACAGTTAAACTTTGGTACTATAGTATCAGGTGATACCTACATGTTTGAAATTGACCTAAAACAGCATAACACACCAAAAGGTATCAAATGGCTGTAAATTAGAGGGGCAGAGTTAGACTAGACATAAGGAGGAATTTCTTCACAATGAGGGGGGTGAGGCACTGGCACAAGTTGCCCAGGGAAGTCGTAGTTGCCCCATCCCTGGAGGTGTTCAAGGCCAGGTTGGATGGGGCCTTGAGCAACCTGATCTAGTGGGAGGTGTCCCTGTCCATGGCAGGGGAGTTGGAATTAGATGATCTTTAAGGTTCCTTCCAACTCAAACCATTCTATGATTTTTTACTTATCTATACATATGTAGTTATAACTATCCTTTAATGTGACACAGAAGAAAATACGTCATATGCAAATAAGAGCTAAACAGCCTTAGTGTACAAGACAGACCTATATTCCCTGTAGACATGACATGATGTCTTGGCATTCCACAGAAGTAAGCACTGGCACTCAAGAATAATCTAACCTGTGAGTGCAAGCTCAGAAGGATTAAAGTAGATTGTGCTGCACAGCACTTATGACAAGAATGCATTGTGCACTGTATTCTTTGTTCATCTCAGTCTTTTTTAAACCACAGAATGTCTCTTCACCTACAGTATTGTTTGGTCATATAGGATTTAATTAAGAGTCAGTCTGCACATATACAATGCTTGATTCAATTACAATTTAAGACTGATAGGCAGATGCATCAGCATTATGGAAGTTGTTAGACAAGTATTTACTGGATACCAGAGGGGAGGGTGAGGGAACACACAATGGAGCAAACTTTTTACCTTGCATCTACTTTGCAATGTAGTAAGAAATACCCATGAACCATAGAACAATGAAATAAAAAGCAACCATAAATCAGAGGTCAAAATTGCACCAAAAAACTATAAATAAGCATCTTGCTTAGCAACTCAGCTCTACATGCAACCATGTGCTTCCCTCTCATTTTTCTCTAATTAAACAGTTGAACCTTTGAGCTGTTAACTACATGGATAGTGTTTACGCAGGACTTATAAGAAAATGTTCTTAATTCCCAAGGAATAAATGAATAAAATTCTCCTCAGAAAAGAATATTGGAAAACAACACATTAAGAGTGATGGTTACAACATACAAAGCTGTTGGAAAAGAGGGCCTCCCCCAAAAAAAAAGTCAGATATGTTTTTGGAAATGAACGTTAAGAAAACCCCACCATCAAGACTTCTGAGGACTAAAATGATTCCTGGAAACAAAAAAATGCAGAAAAAGTTTCTGCCTCCTGAAGTTAGCTCTTAAGTTACTCATCTTTTGCAGTAATGAGATTAAAACTACAATAATTACTCCTCCTGACAAAAAAAAAAAAGATTTTTGACAGAAAGCAGTTACATTTTCATAAGAACAATCACTCTGTACTCATCCCAGGTGTAACAGAGGTGCACTACAGACAGCAGGCATCCCAAATTTCTGTAACAATTTGTTACATTTCTGTGACTCAAAATCATAACTTACACAAGAAAAACATCTAGGTAGTGCTAAAAATGTTTTCTGTCAAACACTTAGGAACAATGTCAAAGCTTGCAAAAGACAAATTTCAACTGACACGACTGATAATTGTGGACTGAGAACATACACCCATGGCATACAATAATATGCCTGCCTACAAGACATGCAGAATACAGTTCTACCATGCAAGGAGATGGAACAGGCTTACTTTCTCTAGCAGTACTATGACTTATCTGAATCTTTATACTCTTTTAAGTAACAGAACATCCAATATATCTAAAGGTGCCTCAGAAGTTCCAGAATTTCCAGTAGCAGTATAAAAACCCACAGCAAAACACAAGCTTAGACTTTACATTTAGTTTCCAGCAGCAGCTAGAGCCCCACCTACAATAAGCATTCAGAACACCACAATTCCTGAAGTGACAGACACCCCAGTTATGACCTCCTCAGATCACAAGGCTTTGGGAAGAGCTGCAGAAAGTCAAGGTTACATACCATAAACCTGAAGGATTCATGGTTTAACTAAACAAGATAACTAACTTGCAGTATCTGCAAGCTCTAGTCCTCAAAGTTAATTGTTCCCAGGCTAGTCCTGATGGGCATCATCACCAGATTTCCTTCTTCTCATTTAAGATTTTTTACATCCAGAATATGAGGAAAGAAAAAAATCCAGCTGTGACTGATGTTAATTTTTTTGAAAACCCCACATTATATTTTACTCCCTGTTACAGGCTGTAGAAGATATCATCAGAAATAAAAGGGTTCTTTTCATTCTGAATGTTCAACATGAAACAAGTGAACTATACATGTTTTCTAGAGACTTTGCCAGAAACAGCTGTAAAAAAGACACCAGCAAAATTTGACCTGCATAAAACACCTTCTTTTCTCTAGAAAAGAACTGAAAAAATGAAGGTTTTCTCCAAAACAAATTCTGAAATTACCAGTTTATAATGCAGCAAAAATTCCATAAAAAAAAAAGGAAAAGTCTGATTTTAGAATTAGGCTTTTCTGGAAAAAGATAAATCATACAGCAAGTTGATTTCTTTGGTGGCAACAATTAATTTAATAGACTTTCTGCAGATGTGTAACAGACCCACCATAGCACAACAGTTTGCTGGAGGAAACAAAGAATATCTGAAGCTTATCTATTCACCCAGTTCCCTTATGTGAAAGAGTAAAGATAGACAACATCATCTACACTGGTATGGAATACAGCTGAAGAAACAAGATTTAGAGTTATCAATATAGTAATGAAACTGCTGAAAGAAGCAAAGTACAGGCCAAGCTAAAAAAAAAAAACCATTAAGACCATAAGTTCTAAACTTGCTTCCAAGCTTTTCAAAAACAGGACCCCAACCAAATGAAGTCAGCAAAGTGCTCCTATACTCTTGACTTGAGTTTATCAGACTATCACAGACACCTAACAGTTTTAGAGCAAACTTTGCTGTGTAAGCATTATTCCAAGTTGTTTTTTCTCACAAGGGTATTTACTAGTCAAAGTGGACATCTATATCCACATCTAAAGTTGATATGTTACTGATCAAAGATTAGAATTTGTTTGAATATTTGTTTGTTAAAGTAAGGTTGAGTATAACTTCGAGCAGGTTTATACCTTAAAGTGTGTTTTCCCAAATCAATATAATTTCTTATGAAGGCTACAGATCTTCAAGAAATTCTGTTATTATTTTCAGTGCTCCAGGAAAATCTGCTAGGAAGTGCTGTTAAATTTCATGGAATTTAGCCATCAACAAAAGGAGTTTAAGTGTATGTATATGGTCTGCTCACTGACTTCCAAAACTAATTGGTGAAATAAACTTACATTTGCTACATATTTTAATAGTTTTGTTTTAAGTTAAAGACTAGTATAAACCAACTCTAAGCCCCTCCACCAAACAATGAGAAACACACTCTAGCTTTGAACAAACACGTTTCAGAATTCAGACAGGCATATACAATGCTACCATGCAGCAGCTAAGATTTCTTAAATTGTGATATTAGACCATAAAAATGCTCCAAAAACGTACCATCCTTCAGATGCAGATCCTGCAAAAAAAACTCCACTTGTAGGAAGGTCTATTATATACACTGAGATTCAAATGGCACACATGTTCCTGCTTAGCTGTAATAGTGGAGCAGGTTGACCTCTATACCCTTGTCCAGCTGCTTGTAATTCATCAATCAACTTCCTCACCTGAACAGTCAGATCACAACTGGTACTAAAAAGAGCTGATGTTGATGTCACGTCTTTCAGATTTGTTTTCCTTACAAACCTACAGAAAATATGAGGCTTTTGCTCTTCCAAGTTGGATATAAAATACATATGTGTGACTCCTATATTTGATATTCCAGAAGCATTTGGACAATGCCCTCAGACACATACTGTGAATTTTGGGGTTGTCCTGTGGAGGGACAGGAGTTAGGCTTGATGATCCTTGTAGGTCCCTTCCAACTCAGGGCATTCTCTGATTCTACGTATCAATCTGTTTCTAATACAGATGTACAGGTATCTTTTCATGCCTCTAGAGAAAAAGAGGCATAAACATAAGCAGAAGCACATACAAGAGTGGCAAATGCAAGGAATAAGCGCAGTTTTCCTCCTCCTTTATTTTGCACTTTACAGACACATACATAGATCACCAGCAATGATACAATTATAATGACCTTTATAATAACAGGGAAAAACACTTTATTTCCATAACTATCAATTTACAAACTCTCTATTCACAAAAAATAACATACCTTCAATTAAAAAAAAAAATGCAATCATCACCATCATAGTGTTAAATTTTGTAAAACATTAAGAAATAGTAATGAAGTTAGCCTTCAGAAAGGGCTAACATCAGCACGATGCTCAAAGGGGAGATACATACTTCATAAAGCCAGCCCAAATTCTCTCAACCCTTTTGGATTCAGAAATTTCAGGTTTCAGAATTATACACCTCTTGTATAATTTAAACAAAGGACTGCATTCATGGAGCTATTTTTCTGTATGGAAATATAAAAACTCATATCTTACTTGAAAACATGAGCTTTACATGTAAAAAACCACAAAAAATTACTGGGACCCTAGTATATTTGAGTGGATGCCTCCAGCTCTCTCCATTTGGTTCCCAACTTCATTTTTCACATGTAATTGTGCATCTAACTTAAGGAAAATTAGATTACATATACCATTAGTTTTAATGGCTTAGAAGAAATAACTGCGACTGATTGTGCATGGCAATTAGAGAGTTATAGCTTTGTATTGCATGGGAAATCACATGATTTTCTTATTCTATTTTACTGCGGAGTATGTATGTACATACAAAAACCCATATTTGCACTATCAAGGCAGCCATGAGGTCCTGAATTGTATGAGATTTACCATTTTTATTTACTCTGCCTTTTGTTTGAAGGACCTGTAACATATATTGAAGAGAACAGGTTTTCCAGCATCTCAAACTCAGATTCTTCTTTATTTCTAGATTATTATCAGTCTTATTCTATACCATTACTGATAAAAGACATTGGTTATGAAAATACAAGACCTACAGATTCCTGCATATTAAAAAAACAATATGAACATTGCCACATACTGTTCAATCCAGTCTAGCCGAGCTGAGTCTGTGACATTGACCCTTGCTACAGAAAAAGACAGAAAACATCCTTCAGAGAAGTATTGGCCCTATGAAGTTAATGACTTCTTACATGTTTTACCATATATTATGCACACTTAAGCTTTTCTGAAGTAGTACAACAATTAATGATTTGGTTTTGCTTATTTTCAAAAAACAAAGATACAAACCACAACAATACCTTTCAACAGTGAGTTCTGGAATTTTATTAGGTATTTTGAAGAAAAAAATGCAATGAGCCTTATCTTTCTTGAATCTCATCTGATATACCTGGTTTATGCAAGTTATAACTTACCAAGATTTTTATTAAATTCAGTTTTATTCATTCTAGTTGAGCCCTAGTCTTTTCATTTTTACTTTAAATAAAATCTTTCTAATGTTTCTGAAGACAAATCTTTAAGCCATTTGTGTCTTTACTATAGCTTCTTTCCTCATCTCGGGGTGGAGGGGAGTGGGGAAGAGATTTCAGATGATGACAGTTATATGATAGCATTATAATATTTTGCTATCATTTTCTTTCCTAATTTAATACAGTGTCAGAGCTGATTTTCTTTCATTACTCTCATTTAATCCAGTCTATAGGGATTCCTAGATAATTTTACTGAGCAATACGTCAGTTTTTGAATCAGCAATTTTTAAATTGTATAAATAATGCCAATTATTCTTTCTTGAATGTGTATTACATTCACTATTAATGCATTTAATTTATTATTATAATTCCCATTTCCTTAGCTTTCTTAGGTTTCTCTGAACTTCTATGGCTAATGGCCAGCCTTAACCACACTTAATAATTCTGTATCACTTGTGCATTTTTCTGCCTCAGGATATTTTGTATCATTTTTTGCAAATATAAACAAAGCATAAAGAGACAGTAATATACTTTTAGCTCTACAAAAAGTGAGCAGTGGTGTACTTCAGAGATTCATACTTGTAAGTATTTGCACTCCCTTGTGCACACATGAAAACATCTATATGTAAAAAGATGCCAAATGTAATGCAGAGCTTTAGGGTATAATGTTAACCTCTTGCCATCTTAAAAGCATCTATTATTATTTCAAAATTCTATGTTTCTCAACCATGTTTTCTGTAGAAAATAAAGCAGCAAATATTTTCAGGTATTAGAGTGATTTCATGACTGCATAGCTGTGTAGAGAACATGAAAATACAGCAGTAAAGATTCTTCTATAATATTATTTGTTCTCTTGCAAAGATATTTGTGAAATTAATATGAATATTACTTATCTCACCATAAGTAATGGTACAAGAGCCCTTTGTACCATCCACTTTTATGTGTAAGTTTAATATAACTTTTCAAATTAATAGCCTGAAGGTTCTGAAGGGTTACTTCAATGTCAATGTAAGATTTTCTACAGAAAATATTCTAGGGTCTAGACCTCTATTATTATCAAAAACATAAACATCTAAAGTTTTATCTTGGACCAGTTTTATGATTTTTTCTTCAGTTAAACATATCCACTATGGGAGCAGGAAAATTTTGCTAAATCTCCTTTTTATGTTTTTGTTTCTTAGGTAGCAGGTCATTCCATAAGGTAACCCTACAAGCGACCCAAATGAGATATATTAAAATCTAGTAATACAATACCTCTGGACTATTTTACATAATAAGATTTTTTTCCAACTCCCAGATGTTGCTAAAGGACAGAAAAAAAGACTTGTAAAATTCTTCATCATGAATCTTTTTTCCTGCAAATCCCTTTTTTCCCCCCTTTCAAAAGCAATTCTGAATAGAGGTAAAAGAAGACAAAACTTGACCTTTTGTGATCCCAGCATTAATAGGTCTGTTCATAATTCAATCTGTGTGTGTGTAGAAGCATCCATGTGGAAACATGCAGGCCTGAGAGACATAAAGCCTTTCCCTTTAAACATTATCTGACCCTATGAGTCTTATTCACAAAAGAAGGCTTACGTACGCATAAGTTGAAAAAAATGCATGCTTTCATTGTGCTGCAGAGAGCCTACACATTTTACTCCTCATTCTTCAGGAAAACTCCTCATGGATGTGGCACTTGTACAGGAGTTGGGTGGGGGAATGGTAAATGAACACAACGTAGCAAAAAAAAAAGCACATGCCAAGAATAAGCTATTTTTCTCATTAAAAATATAGCACGGTCATCTCCTTGGCTGGCACAGAACAGGGTAACAGTACTGCTGAGAGAGAGAGTGAGGTCCCCTGTATATATTGCAGCCTTGCAAAATTCTACTTTATAAGAGAAACATGCTTTTCTTGCTGTACTAAAATAATTTTCTTCTTCTATAATGTCTGTCCACCAAGGTGAGGGATAACTGTGCCATTTGTACCTGAGTTGGTAAATATTTATAAGATAATATTTGCAGTATCTTAAAGTCTAATAAACTGCTTATGATTATGCAGTACAGTGGTTTCAAGACAACTCTAAGGTATTTTCTTAGTTAAAGTCTGCTGGTGCTACTGCAAATCCACAGCAAACGAGAGTATCAATTATTTTTATTATGTGTATATATTAAGTCAATCTATTATCACTTCATGCCTCTCCCATTTAGTCTGGCACTGTGCAGTCAGCTGTCAGTTTAAATGCTGTATTACTTAGAGTCCACTCATGTTATCAGAGAGTGCTCAAAGCCACTTTGCACTGAACCTGTCAATTGAAATCTGAGCAAGGGGCAGGAGACACACAATTGTAAGAATAGCAATAAGAGTTCACATTTAGTGAAACAAACCCGCAGCTGGTATAGACCAGCCAAGCTTCAACAACTTCAGTACTGATGTATGCTAGGATCTGAGCTTAGCATCTGTAATTATTTTCTAAACCAGGCAAAACAAATGGCATCGGGGATCACTAGGAAGGCTTTTCTTTATAAGTAATCAGATAAGTAATTCTGCAAAATGATAACTTCCTTGTCAAAGTTTCCAGCATTTTCACTCCCAATAGAGAGGAAATACTGCCCAGATTTTGAAAATTGCATTCGGTCCTTATCAGCATCTTCACATGACCAAATGCTTTCCAAATAGGGCTTTGACAGCACTCACCTTATAGAATCTCAGAGGACGGTTAAGAAAGGAAAGAAATGGAAATTTCATGAACCTTTATAATTTTAATTGTAAGATAGAAACAAAACTGTTTGGTAGCTAATCAGAAAACCCCAAAAGACATCTGAGACGGGTGACGTTTGGATTCAGAACCTTTTAAATAATACAAAGAATAACATGTACATCAATGATACTGACCCTGTTAAACAGTTAGTCATTGTTTGCTAGCTTGAATGTCTCTTTAAGTTGTTAGTGAATAAAAAATCTAATCTTGGATTGACTAACAATATCTACCTCTCATTATTTTTCATAACACAGGTAATAATCAATATGCCCTCTAATGTGATACATCATTTATTCTAATTACACTTATAAGAAACTGTTTGGTTAGACAAATTACAAAAATGAGGAATACTTACAGATAAAGCTGGATCATTTAAAAGGCAAGTGTTACTGAACCAGTATTCAGGCTATTGTCAAATGATATTACAATTAATATCCAGATTGAAGGACATATGAAATATTGACAACCAATTGGATTATTCAAAAAACAGAATAAATGGGTGTTGTAACTCCATCAAAGAGAATCAGAGAGCTGTGACTACATTCTACCCAGCAACCACTTCGCACATTGTGACACTTGGAGTAACCTCTCACTTCCTCCTGGTTGTTTCATCATTGGTCAGAGGTTAAAGCTACTCACAGGAATAAGGATGAGTTCTGCCATTCATATTCAGGCTCATTCAAATGGAAGTATGACTTAGCCTGTACTAAATGCCAGGAGATTGGGTGGTGACAGGATGAGGGAGAACAAGTATAAACTGGAGAAGGACAGATTTAGACTAGACACT
Organism: Phaenicophaeus curvirostris; assembly: GCF_032191515.1. NCBI lineage: Eukaryota > Metazoa > Chordata > Aves > Cuculiformes > Cuculidae > Phaenicophaeus > Phaenicophaeus curvirostris. The sequence goes on from NC_091396.1 coordinate 8,354,913, forward strand.
AGGAAGAATTTCTTCACCATGAGAGTGGTGAGACACTTGAACAGGTTGACAGGGGAAGCTTTGGCTGCCCCACCCCTGGATGTGTTCAAGGTCAGGTTGAACGGGACCTTGGGTAACCTGATCTAGTGGGAGGTGACCCTGCCCATGACAAGGACAGTTGGAACTAGATGATCTTTAAGGTCCCTTCCAACCCTAACTATTCTATGATTCTATGATTCTTAAGCATCTAGAACCAAAAAGATCTTCAAAATTTTGCTCACTGAATAAATATTCCTCTCACTTTCTCTACATGAATTTTGTTGTTCCTCTTTATTTTCATAGCCTTCTAAACATTTCAAGGATTCTCTGGGCAGTATATTCTTTATGGTAATAATAAATAATGTTTGCTTTCTATCTCGATATTTATGGTAATATGTGATAGGTCACTAAAAGCTTTTCTTTTTTTTTTTTTTTTTTGGTACAATCCTTTCCATAGGCAGAGATAAAATTACCAAGCACACGGAACTGGAAAAGTTATTCATCCCAATTGCAAGTAGATAGAGTTTTGCACTTCTGCCCCAGTAAGGAGCTCAAAATTGAGGTCTACATGTTTACGTCATTTAGTGAACCTGATTGATTTAAGAAAATGATGAGTTGTTAAATCAGTAGATAACAAGTAATGCTACTGAGAACAGGTTAATGTCCAACACAAATTATTGGTAGGGAAATGAAATATCATTGGTATAACTCTAAGAAGGTTTTAAGTATTCCAGTAAATGTAACGTTAATATGTATATATTTACTGGTAGCATTGCAATAAGATGCATATATTAATATTATTATATCTGAAGGAATAAGGGGGCTGTGCCACCCAGAAACCCACAAGGAAATTATTCTTCACTTTTCCCTGCCACCAGTTTCGTATTAATATTTCATTTACAGAATGCACTGTCAACTTCACAGCATGTGCTATTGAAAGGGAAATGCTTGATTTAATGGTTTTTCTTTGTAGTATATCCTGCAAAATCTTATGATTGGCTTACTAAAACTTCATATGGTAACTACATTTTTCACCTAAAAGAACAGAACACAGTTTAACTTTTTTTTTTAGAGCAGCAACACAGTTCTAACAAAAGCATAGGACTTAAACTCAACTGAACACCAAATATTTTGGTAGGGTGAAAAATCTCTTTTAAATATTGTCTTACTAGCAAAAAGGAATCACAGTAAAGATGTAGGAAACAAAATTCAAAGAAAACACTCCTAGTTTCTTCAGAAATTTTGAGAATTGATAAGAAGTATGACATTCACCAAAACTTCTGCTGAGCACAGGAGATCAATTTTTCTTACCCACTGCAGTCAGGGAGGCTTTCTCTAGAGGAAGGATGAATCCATCCTCTACATGGGGTCAAATACAGGGCTGGAGTCCCACAAGACATTAAATGTATTTACAGTTACTATATAGAATGTATTGGAATATACTGAATTTTTACCTCATTTCAAGCTCCCCATCCATCCTTTGAGTGGGAACAGCCAATCACAGTAGGTTTTTCCTTTCTTCCAAAGTCATTAGCAGAAAGTAGGCTGGCAGTGATAAAGGAGAAAGGACATGGTCTTTACTATACATCATCATCATGCAAGTAAAAGTTCTAAAGCTGGTCATGAGGGAGAAATCACCTGTGTGAGTAAAAGAGTTGATGGATTTGATTTCCATTCTGGGACAATGAGGGAAGAGGAACAAAATAGTGCTTGCCAAAATTCTGTTTGGGAGCAGAATAGAGAGCTACGCAATGCTTCTTACACAGAACTATGAACTAGCAACTTTTACATTTTTGAATCAATGTTAGGTATCAACAAAAAAGAATACTTGATTGTAACCATCGATCCTAATGACACTACTTAGTTTTTGTGTGACCATTCAATTAGTTGGACACAGAAGTTAATCTCCAATGTGTTTTTACACTGTAGAAAGCAGATAGAAAGGTCTAGAAAAGAGAAGAAAGCTTATTAGAGTCCATGTCAGACCCACTCAAAATGAAATCAGGAAGATAAAAAAGAGGGGAAAAAAATTGGGTGGAAAATGCAATAGTCATCTTCACAGAGGAGTGAGGAAACCAAAGAGCCACGAACCTTGCTAACCTAAAGAATTTATAAACAATTTTAAGTTTTAACAGATGCAGTTTTATTAAAGTTACCAGTGTCTTATATTCTGAGATATTCCAGACTATGAATGATCTTTTTAAAAAATATTTCCTGAAAGCCATTATTCATGATAAAGTGCAGTTACTTTAATAAGGGCTGAGGGGTTTTGTGCCAGCCAGTATTGATACTGACTTTATAAATTGTTTAGCTTTTTCTGATAAGCATGGTTAAATTAATTAATAGAACTGAATCATAAACCAATAGGTGACTAAGTCTGAAATAGAGCCACATATATATGGCTGTCATGGAGACATTTTTTTGTTATTAAAGCCAATGCACAAAAGGATATCAAGTTATCAGTTTAGCTCTTGCCTAGTATAGCTTTTTCTTTATCTGTTGGAGAAATTACCCTTTGCATTTGGGGATCACAATACGCCACAGAAAAATGATAGAAATCTACAGATTCAGAATCCATATCCTGAAATTATTTGTGGCAGTTGCCTTACTGGGCCATTAAGAAGCATAGTGGTAGAATATTGTTCAAATTTTACATGGAGAACAAAATCAGCTTTAAGTCAGTTACAAAAAATAACTTTTCTGGCCTTCAGATTTAGGTGTTATAGTATTTTTTCTCTTATTTGTCAACAAAATTACTTTATACCATTCACTTACTTCATCTGGCTGTAAATATAACTCCTCTGCTATCATTGAAAGAACACTGAATGATTTTTCACTTTTGAACATTAGTAGCGAGCTCCAGCTGAAGAATGAAAAATACCATACTACATACACGTGGATTAAAAACCCATATGAAGGACTTTTTTATATATGGTTTTTTTTGAATACATTTTCACATAAATATAAGAATTTTTATGTATGTTTTCTTATATAAATATAGGAATTTTTATGGATTTTTTCATAAAAATATAAGAATTTTTATGTACAGTTTGTTTTTATTCTGCATCAACCTCAAAAGGCATATGTTTTAAATGTTATTAGGGTTCACTTGGCTTGCAATACAATTGTAAGAAAACGTCTTTTAGAATGAATAATCTAAAAACTTCATACATTTCAAATGTGTTTTTTAGAGGGCAATATTCCTAAGTTGGCAAAATGGTCTCTAATTTATATGCAGTAAAGACAAGGTTAAAAACAATTAAGACCATGCTGCTTTTGGCAGTAGTCAGTTGCTTTTGCTTGAGTTGTTTAAAAGTTACAGTCTCCAACTCCTTGAGGGGGGTCCTATTTAAACAATACTTGTACCCTACCTAAGGTAGGGATTGGCCTCACATCTGTGTTTTTCTCTTCTGAACAGCAGGAATTCTACAATGTTTTTGCTTTCCTTTCAATACCTATCTGAAGGGATCAATACAACAGAATCAGTTATTAACTTCAATGAAACTAGGATTTCATCCACTGTCCCAAAGTTTAAAACAATTCAAACTATTCATCTAAGTGTGGTAAATGAAACATCTAGAAAGGAGAAAGGGGCTGTATCTGCTTGCTGTCACAAGGCAATTTGATTGACACTAGTACACCCACTGGTCTTCAGCAATTACAACTGAAAGCAAAACCAGAGGAACTGGGAGCAGATGGGCAAGGTTTTAAGTAAATATAAAAGTTAAAGTTAGCCTTACCACAGAAACATTTTCCTCCTGGTACAAGCAAGGGGCTAACAAAGTTGTCTATACATGACATACCTTTCATTTGATTAAATATATTGCTAAATTCTGATCCTAAGCATGAGAAAATGCCTGGACACCTTCAAAGGAACTGAGAACTTTATTTTGACAATCCTTATGTCACTAGTAAAGATTTCAGAACACATAGATGTGCATTTTTATGTACAATTAAAAATAAAGTATCTTCGCAGAAAAATCACATGAAATTTTAAGCCAGAAGATTTGTTTCAAATCACAAATCTTTGCAAATTTGCATACTGCATTTTTACTTCCATTTAGTGGAAATGAAAGATACAAATGCAGTGTCCTATTTTTTCAGCATACATTTAATTTTATTCTTGTATCATGCCTACCACTGTCAAACAGGACTGTACTGACTGAAAAATTGTTTAAATGGTTGGCTACGTTTCAGACACAAAACAGACATGTTTCCCCAGTCAAATGTGTGTAACTTGTCCAACGAAACAAATATACTTTGATAACTGCAACACAATGTATTTCAAAGACCAGGATCTTTTCCTGTTCATCCTTCTTTGTTTTCCTGCATAACACCTGAAGCTGCAAGAAAGACAAAATCTGAAAAAAAAAAGCTCTACAAAGCTGCTGTTCTGAGATTTTTTGAAAGGCTTTGGTGGAGAAGGCGTAAGTGCAGGTTTGCATGTCACTCAATTAAATGAGTAAAAAGCCACCAACTTCAACTGACATCGCTTCACTGCAGCTGAGGGTCTGTCCCAGGACATTCAGATACACAGGGGGAGGGACAAGTCAATTGTAAATATGGATACGTTAAGATCAGAGGAAACTCCTATGGATCTCTGGGTCTTCACAAAAGGCTACAGAAGCTACATAGAAGAATAGCTCTTCCTTTTCCTCCCCCGACCCTCCACAACCAGTTAAGAATGATGCTACAATTAGCTCCTGATCTACATGCAAAAGGCACAGAGCAAGATACAGAGAAGTTAAAGATAACAAGACAGGCATTAAGTTCTGTACCGAATTTCCACTGCCTGCAAGGATTTGTGTAGAAAATACAGCTCTTTCCAAGTTATCGTTGCTCTGCTTATACATGCTTTTTCAAAAGTATGCTAATCCTTGGTGATCACATGAAAATGGGTAAGAGTAAAAACATTTAGTTATTTTTTTCCCCGCAACTCACTCACTACGAAATTTTTAAAAATTAAATCTTTGATAATTTTAATTGAGGTCTAGCAAGGCTTAGTGAACATCAGGATATCATTGCTGATATCATATCATAAATTCTGTTAAAATTATGTAATTTGTTAATCAGATCTGCCTTAGCATGATTAATGAGAGGTAGAAACTGGTGGCCCACTGTGCTAGCACTCATAAAGAGAGCTAAATTCTATTAGGAGAATTACAACAAACAAATAAAAAGAAAGTATGATAAACAAGAATATTTCTGTTTTGAAAACAAATATTAAGAATGAAAAGAAATCAGATACAAGAAATTCATCTACAAAAGATGGAAAGAATACAGATCTGTAAAAACAAGGTATGACATGATCAACTCACAAAATCAGTGAGTTTCAAGGATGATGTTCCCCATTAGAAATCCACAAGTTATACTTTCCCAGTTTTGTTTGTACTGCTACAGAAATCTATGCAAATTGGAAATCTGCACTTCTTTTAAATCTTGTAAGAAACGCAAGGAATATTCACATGGATACAAGGGATATGACACCTTATTTCCTTTACCTTCTTTCTACAAAATTTCTGTCATGTTGCAGGAAAATGCTAGCATTTTGCATTTGATCTGATGGTATTTTACATTGTGTGCCATGGCTAACACAACTTCACAGGTGCAAGAACCTGGAGAATCAGGAATTACATGGCATTCATTCCATTAATTCTTCATGACATTTCCATAGGAGTTAGTAAAATGCACTGGAAACATGTTCAGCAGTATTCAAATAAAAACTTAACATCCTCCAACATTTTGTAACTAGTACATTTTTTTGCTCTACATTCCTGCAGCATGGCAGTTGCACAAATGCAGTATCTTTTTAAGTAATATGTATTTAAGTATCTAAGTTCATTAGAAGTATTTAAGTTTATTAAAAGTATTTAAGTTTATTATTAGTATTTAAGTTTATTAAAATGAAAACAAATACTTGCTATCTTACTAAAGAAGCTCCATAGCAAAATAACAGGACAGAAGCGTCACTTTCTTAAAAATAAAATGTGCATATATGTATACGAAGAATTAACACAAGCAGTGTATAAGAAAATGAATAGATTATATGCTACAACAATGTGCAAAAGTTACCAGATTAATGAACAGTCATTTGATTATTTGTTTAGTTGATTGTGTATAAAAACAGTATCAAAATAACATGTGTATGGCACATTATTTTAACAACGGATTTCAAAAGGAACTGGGAATTTCTTAATAAAAAAAGGTTATGCCTAATAACTTTTAAGTTAGTATTTGTAACTAAATAGTAAACAGCTACTGTAAATACTTGTAAAATTATGTTTTGTCTGCATATTGATATAAATAATGTGTCCTATGACACTCAACCTTCATATATGTGTTGACAAGATTCTCCAATGGTTTGTTACCATACAAAAGAGTGGGACAAATTACTTATTTATATATACAAAACATGCTTATAAAGGCCAGCTGCAGGTATTTTTTGGAAAGTGCATTTTAATAAGGTCCTATTCAGTGGGGGAACAAATGGGGAAAAAGTAGTTTGCACTACAGAGTTTAGTGCAAGAGCTTTCTCTTTTTCTAACAACGAAATCAATCATTTGTCCAGACTGTGGGGAGTCAGAGTTAGTTACTGAAAAGAGCTCCATATATAAACAAGTCAATAACTCATTGTGTGTTATTGTTGGACTGAAGAAGTCTGCTTTCAAAAAGCTGCCCCTGCTTCTCTGAGAATGAATGTCACTGTATTCAGAGAGTGAGAGAGGGGCCTTTTGTTTCTAGCTATTGCTGACTGCCATTTATGTATGGGAAAAGAGATGTGGCTGCTGGTTGTCTCAGGGAAGTATAGCATCACCACCACACAGTTCTATATTATGGTTGCCCTGGACCTAACTTTTGTAAATGTACTTTTAGAAGAGAATTCACTCATGTCATCAAGCTTCTGAATCCACTATTTGTAAATCCTCTTTTCATTTTAAAAAGGCAAAGTCGCTGAAGGCTAGAGGAAATGAACAAATTTGAGGACTTGATGTTATCTATGAAAGTGTAAGGAATAACACCCTAAATATATTAGCCTTAAGGTTTTCTGAATAAAGATGAATATGTTTAGTAACTCAGGAGCACGTAAGTGAACTTTCAGATGTCTTTGTACTATTACACGTTTCTGCTTTAAAACAGAGTAAAACCCACAGTCACTAAATTATCTCAATTCAGAATTGGGGGAAAAAAGAAATTAAAATATTATTTTTGATTACCTTGGTAGGATAGCTTCTTTATACTCCAGCCCAACTAATTAAAGAAATTTCCCATTTTTGAGATTTATTAATAAAAATTGGAGTTTCTGCAGACAGATCTTGTCATTCCACAAGGGAACTCTGGAGTTACATTCATGTCTGTAAAGCTACTCATATGTAGAAGTGTTTTCAAAAGCATGCATAGCTGTTGTGAAAAATTATTGTTGTCAAAGATTACAAACTTCACTAATTTTAAAATAATTCTTCTTTCCTTTAAAAACATTTGACATGTTCTTTAAATTGACATTGAAAGTAAAATTTCTTTTTTGTTGAGCCTGCTACAACTGGAGAAAAATGGTATGATCGTTATAACATCCTGTGGAATTAGCACAGGTTCACTGAGGAAATAACAAGCACTATTCATGTTCCAAAATATTTCAAAAACTTCCTTAGACTACAGAACATTTCTTAAGTATAAAAATATACAGAAGAAACAGCATGCTTTCCCCACCACAAACATCATGATGAGCATTCAATATTTTTAGGAGGCAGATCAATAGGAAACACCCAACAGGAAAAGCCCATCAATATAATTTCTGAGAGTAGAGTCATAATTGCACTGTAAAATCCCATCTATTACACAGATTTGTAGCTCACAGCTGATACAGTCTGTGTAAACAAACATGGCTTTGATAACCACCATTGCTCTTACTCTGGATTTTCAGAATTCCCTGCTCTCCAGTAATATCTCTCATGACTTCAAAGCCTCTGCGTGGCTACAGGACAGATTCAGGTGGAGTACACGCCAAAGCTAAATTGTATTTTGAAACCTGTAATTCTGGCTTTCTATTATGAGATACAGATACATTTACAGAAGTTCCTTTTGTCTACTAAAGAGTAATGAAATTCTGCATATGGGGGAAAGCAGGACCTCCTGGATGAAAATAATCAATGAAGGAGTCAAATAAGACATAGGAAATTAATCTAAAAGTAACAGTTACTAAAGCTGAGGATACTTTTAAAAGCTTTGTTAGAACCCCAATTTGTATATAGTTTTTCAGAGTAAAAACACAGAAAACCTGAATTACACCTTAGCAGTGTTCTAAGAAAAATCTGTCTGCAAAGGCAGGCAGATAATGTCAAATCAACTTCGGACTTTGACGACTAATAAGAGACTGAGTGTGGATTCTGAACTGACAGCATGTCTTCAGGAGTGTTGAGGAGATGCAATGAGTAACTTTTCAGGTGGTGTAGCTATAACTTTTTCCCTTCAATATTATTAACTTCTATTTTACCTATTTGAGAACATGGGCGCTCTGCAGTTCAAGCCTTTTAAACAGAACAAATAAAAATCAATGCTAAAAAAAGACAAAAAGTGAATATGACAGAAAATAAATATAATCAATTTAATATTCCTCTAATCATGCGAAATCTTTTTATTTGGTAAGTTTGTCAAAAAACAATTAATGAATGACAACGTATATTTCAGAAGGAAATATCTTGCACAATCAAGTGAAATAAGTTTACTTAAGGTGGCCAAGAAATAATAGAAAAATACATGTAAACTCTGCAGTATAAATAGGCATAGACTTTTAGGAAAAAACTTAGGCCTTAACTTTTCATAATACATTCACTTTGAATGGGAAAGATACTCATTAAAGAGACTTCAGGTAAGAGACCTACCTGGTGTGAAGACTCCCCTTCAAAAGAAAAAAACAAAAAAAGAAAATAAAAAAAAAGAAAATCAAAGAAAAACAAAAAAAATATTTAAGTTACACAAATATTCTCAGTGCTATTTCTTAATAACATCAATTCTTATTATAGTGAAAAAAAGATTAAAATTACCCTATGAAAGACTGTCTATTTACATATAATGTAAAATGCAAAAAGGATAAAAATAGCACATTAGGCAGAAGGAATCTGATTGTTCAAGAAAACGGCAACCAATAATGAATTGGTATCCTTTCTTTCTGTGGTTTCACAATGAAAAAGGACAGTAAGAAGGAGAAGGAGGAGAAGGAGGAGGGGGAGGAGAAGGAGAAGGAGAAGGAGAAGGAGAAGGAGAAGGAGAAGGAGAAGGAGAAGGAGAAGGAGAAGGAGAAGGAGAAGGAGAAGGAGAAGAAGGAGAAGTAGTTTTAATTTTCATATTTTTCACAAGATATCTACTGCTTTGAAGTACGGCATTTTTATTTTCTAAAAATAGTAATTATTTTTACCTGAAACAACTTGTTGATTTGACATCTTTTAGTTTTTGTAAACAT